>NC_026158.1:1315146-1316504 GCF_000512975.1 Sesamum indicum
GGCGGGGTTTGCTCACTATACCCCCTTGAATGCTCCCAGGGGGGAGATATTAATGGTGGCGGAACAGCAAGGGCTAATCAGTCAATGGCCGACAAAGATGAAAGATAACCCTAAGAGACTCAAATCCGACAAATATTGTCGTTTTCACCGAGACAGGGGACACACGACGGAGGAATGCCATCACCTGAAGAATGAGATAGAAAAATTGATCCAGCGGGGACACTTAAAGGAGTATGTCAACCACTATGCACAAGGACGCAATTTTGACCGTGGGCCGAATGTGCAAACTCCTCGTGACGATAACTATCTCACCGCAGGAGTCATCCTGTGACCTCAAAACGATCAACAAGCCATGAAGGAGGAGCTCAAAGTTCATGTAGCGGAAAAAAAAAATATTTTTTGGCTAGTCACTTGTAATAGGAGAAAACTCGAGTAGTAGCTCGACATATCCTTCTCCCCTTTTGATTTTCCCTAACACTTTGTATTTCGGAGTTTAAGTAATGAAGTTGGTTTTCTTGTAGTAGTCCCAACAAACGAGACGAATTTAGGCGTAGAGATCCTTGAAGTTTCACGAGGACCCTAGAGGCAAAAATCGTCATTGTCATATAGACAAAAGTCGCTATTGCCCCGGGACCCCCTAAACGGAACTTTCATTGAGATCCTCGTCAATAATGTCGCCCCGGAAACTTCACATCCCTTTGAAGTTGGTAAAAGACCGACTCCGGGACATGAAGTATCCTTTGAGGCAACATCCCCTTATCAAATCCTTGAGGCAATGTCCCCACATAAATATGTTGGACTCGCAAAGTTTTGCCCCCCCTTCCGAAGTTGGTAAAAATCTAACTCCAGGGCATAGGCAAAAACATCCCTTGAGGCAACATTCGACGAATATAAGTCGTATGAGAACAAAACAACAACTGAGTAAGTGTAGCGACTACATTTACGAATATAGAATACTATCGAGTCACCTCCTAAGATTTTCAACCTAATGGATGATGAAAAAATCACCCCAAGAGGCAACGTCTTCAGAAAAGAAAAAAATACGTCGCTTCACTTCCTCCAAAGTCTTGGGGGGCTCCATCACCACTTGTAAGAATTATTTACAGGGAGTCTCTCTTGAAAATGATGTCGAAATTCTCAAGACAAATGAAAAAATTTAGCGGATGAGATGAATAAACTCTGAATGACTCCTACTAATAGAAAAGGAGAGCAAGTATTGTTAAAAAATATTTAATGGTGTAGTGGTAGGAATTCCTACTCACCACCCTTTTAACCTGGGTTCAAAACCCAGGTGACGCAAAAATTAGCACCTCCTCACAACACTTGAAAACTCAAGCTAAGCTTGAGGAGGGCTCGAA
>NC_026158.1:1316655-1346826 GCF_000512975.1 Sesamum indicum
TCGCACAAAATATTCTACCAGAAAGTTCATATTCCGTCCGAGAGTGGGGGGCTGTATGATATACATTAGTAAAAAAATATATAAAATTATAAGAGCAAAAGAGTAATTGGATATATAGGAGGCACACCATAAGTACATAAAACCTATCACACCATATGATTTCCAACACCCCTATAAATACCAAAATACTAATTTTTTAATGGAAGACTACTATTCATTGACAAGACCCCTCCTTCTTGATTATTACACATTTTGCGGAAATAATATTTCACCTGGTGTAAAAGTCCGTCGTGGTAAAATCCCGATTTATTCCTTAGCAAAAAAACCTCGACCACATCACAAACAAATCATCATTCGTCGTATCCAGTTCACTCTCATGTTCGTGATAAATATACGTACAGATGAAAGTAATAAAACGATGATGAAATGGCAGCAACTTTTATTCCTTTGGTATCATATAGTATAAGAAAGGATAACGAATCAACCTGTGTCCATCAAGATTACAATATCCTGTAAAGAAACTATACGGTGAGAAGTTCCGCAGTTTTCCTAGTCTAATCTCTGCCTCTGAATTGCCGGTCATGACAAAATAACAACTCAGCAAGGTCGATTGGACGACAAAAACTCTGTTTGTTCTATCACCTAGTAAAGCCAATTTTGATTTGAATGTTATGTCTCTGTAGACTATTCTATGCTGATATTCCTGTAGCTTCTTTTGGTATCAAGAATAGGAAGGTGATGGGGAAGAAAGTGCAGAGAACTTGGATAATAACAGCCAAGAGGAGGTTGTCGAAATTTCCTGAGGAGATGTTAAGGATTGAAGCCAGTCCAGCGCCTACGAATGATCCCAGTGTTGAACCCAAGTTGTTAATGGACATAAAGAGTGCAAACAACGTTCCTTCTATGCCAGGCGGGCAGAGCTGTCCTGATAGGATGAGGAACGGCATAAACCTGCAACGAAAAATGGCAATGTTTGAAGATCAATGATCCCGTTTTCACTTCTAAAATGTTGTTATCTGAGCAGTATTTTCTGTAAGTTTAATGCAAATAATACAAACTGGGCAAGCATGAATTTGCAATCACCATGTAACAGTTAAAAGCAACTATAAGAATGACTTTTAATTGGCAAAAACATCGCACATACTTGAATTGATTGATGCCATCTGAAAGAGCTGATCCGAAAAGCATCATAACCTTATCAGATATGCCTACTGAAAGATTTGATCTTGACACCAGAGCAACGTCCAGAAGACTCAACAAAGACAAGCCAATATGAGCAAACCTTAATAAATTTCAGAGGCAACAGGTTAATAAAAGTGTAAGGTATGTAGAGCAAAAGTTTACTTTTGTTGGAAAAGCCAATAGAATTAGATGTCTAAGATCAACTTACAGGAGAATCCTACGTAATTTCATTTTCTTCAAGTAGCGATTATAGGTAAGGGTTCCTAGCATGAGGCCGAACCATCCGACAACACGTGCTGTGCCCAAGAAGGATGCTTCCAATTTGAGAACTTCTGTCTGGTAATAGAACATGACAGTCGAGATGTTTGGGACAGTAACATGTGCCAGGAAAAACCAGGACATAGGTCTAGATTTCCCAGAGTATGAGCATAAGAAAGAAATCATTAGTTTATTCATGCCACCAACGAGAAACAATGGACAACAAAAAAATAAGCATAACATGGCCAGAAACATATATATCATGCATTCACATCTTAGGAACTTCACGGCTTCAGTTGTATTAAACTATGAAATCGCTCCATTTATAGAAGCATTATTGTCCATAACCTAAGTTCCACTAGTAACTAATTAATATACTTTTAGCTTGGTTCTTAATATTTAACACCATTAAGTTTCACCAATAGATAATTGGCAACTACGGCCTTTTATCTTAAGACAAGCTACTTGGATCAGCAGTTAAGGGGTTTACCATTTGTCCTCTACAGCACATTATAATTCAAAAAATGTGCGATAAATTTATGCTTATGCAGATGCATTTTGTTTGTGCATGTCTACCAAGTACTTACATATAGGAGACTTGAAATGTGATTTTATCAACCGAAGATGCATCCTAAGAATATTCAACAAATTTCAAGTGAAAATGTCGAAGTACTTACCGCAAAATGATCGGCTGTCGGAAAGCCCTGAACAATGACACTGTGGTCATTTTCAAAGAGTTAATCCATTTTGTAGCAAGGGATCCATGGACTCCAGTAACCTGAGATTCAGTAATTGATCCTTGTTTTGCTCTTTTATGGCTCCTCTTTCGCCTTGATATTTTGCGTTTAGGCTTCTCAATGGACATTCTATCTTCATGAAAACCTCTTCCATTAATTGTACGGGAGCCTCCATCTGAACTCAAGTATTCAGAAGAAACTTCACTGCCCGCAAGCCTTTCCTCAACTAAACCACATGAAAGCAGCTGCATGGCTGGTAATGCTGAAAAAAGTAAAAATATCACTTCTATTTGTAAATTAGTTAAAGCATATCCCCCAAATAAACTGCCACAGATTCCTCCCAGAGCCATTGCCATCCAGGATATGGACTGAAGATCACCAGCGAAAGAAGCCCTGTTCAAGGGTAAGTGTATTTCCTTAATTTATGCTCTTGAAGATAAAACCAACCACAAACACTAACAAAGTATTTTCAGTTAACGACAGATGAACTACAAGCATTTGCAGGAGAATCAAACACCTGTGACATGATTGTCAGCCATAATGAATTTCCAGAGATTAATGAACTTCACAATTTAACATTTTAATTGACATCTTAAAAACTCAATATAAAAAGCTACATGCAACCAAATGGAGGGTGCACATGCTCGATTATGAAGACTTACCGCTCAGATCTTACAGCCTCAGCTATCATGGCATCAATCACAACATCAGCCATTGCAGAGCCCAAATTTTGCACTGTCAAAAGAATCATGAAAGGCACTCTAGAGCTCCTTGAGGATATATCGATGCTTAAAATAAGCCATGGGAAAAGAGAGAGCAATGTTGCAATTACTAAGTAAGGGATCCTTTTTCTTCCCCGAATTGGTATGCAGTCCGATAAGATTCTGCAATGCCATACAAATCATGCTTCATTATCGCAGAGAACGAATGACACATTACTCCTAATGATTGAATGTTAAATCCATCAATTGACTTGAATGCATTAGAATTGAGCTACAAACATCTAAAAATATGCTTATACCATACTGTTGCAGAAAAATGAGTCAATTTGATTTAATAAATAACACAGTTATCTTTCACATCCAAAGCAGAATGCTACTCAACGTAATCTGGACAGCAGTAACATACCTTCATATGCATCTTATTACTAATTTTAGCAATCAGCAATGATTTTGGGATTTTTCCGGTGCTGCCCATCAGAATAACTACTGCAGTTGAATGAGGCATAAAATCTCCGTAGCTCTAACACCTAGACCATGCCATTGGACTTCATGGTTCCCTTTTTTTTCTCAAGTTTCTCTTTCCAGATGAAATTGGTATATAGCAACTAAAATAAACTTCATATTCATATAGATGAAACAAAATGGTTGAACTAGAACCTGAGAGACCCAAATTCATGGACTACTTATTTTCTTTAAACAAACAAGAACCTGCACCTTCAAATAAAGCTACCATGACATTGGTGACACAGTTAGACCCATACCCATATAATGGTTTGATGCTCCATGGGAAAAATGCGACTGAGGTCACAAACTGGGATGCTGAGGGCGATAGTTTTAGCTTGTCTTTCAGCTGGTACGACACCGATGTCCATACAAATGATCTGAAACCCTAGTCCCATGGAATCAAGCAAAAAATCAGTATGCTGAGTTAGAAATCAGAACAAATAACCTACGAAGAACATAAGAAAAGGACAGCCATGCCTCAAACATTCTGAAATGTTCAAAAGATGCTCAATGCCTCAATGTGATGCAAATTTAAAAATTCCTTCTAGATGACAACATCCCATATTACTTTCTTTTTTTTTTCCCCTCGACCGTGCCAAAATTCAGACCCTTATCCGCGAAAAGAACAATCACCTCATACCAGACCAAATAATTTGTTGCAAGATACTCACCGAGAATCAAGAAACCAATAAGCTTGATGGGGCAGATTGCGGATATTGCAACCTGCAGCAGCTGTGCCTATGACTCAACCTAGTCATCACTATAGTGACTAGTAAAGATCACAGATAATCAAGAACATGGGCCCAAGTTGGAGAATCCATCTAAAAGAAGAAAAGCATTCCTGAGCAGTGACTCACACATGCATGAAATGGAAATACTACTGCGCATGAGATCTAAACAAAAAACCTGAATTATTTAAAAAGATCGTAAAAACATGACAGTACATGAAATAAAAGCTAAGGCATCAGACAACAAGATATTAGAGGATCACTCCATTTTATAGAAACTACAAAAACAAATCGAAAAATCATCCCCCCACCCCCCAACTTCATTTCAAAAGAAACGGAGAATCCCATCAACCGGGAAGAAATCGAAAAGTAATCGGGGAAACAGCGAAAGCTGAAAAGGGAGCGTAAAACGGAACCTGGGTGAAGTAAATCAAGCAAACCAGCCATATAAACGAGGCCCCAAATGTGATTCGTAATTGCTTCAACCACTGTATCATTTTCCCCTTTTTCGTCAGGGATGATGGGTGAATCTGCTTGGAGCCCCACCGCCCTGAAACTCCCGCCAATGATCTTGCTGTTATGAGCTAGAGAAAAAATTCACCCATGGATTCTGAAGAATTCTTCCTCTTCACTCATTGTTTTCCTTCGACGTGCAGACGGAAGGTAATCACAGATTGAGATGAGAAGTGAAGTGTGGTGGGCTTTCGGGGCGATTACCCGTACGTTGCTTTTCTTATTGTAATTGTTTCTATGAAATTGCAACCGATTCTTGGAATTCTCTTCTTTCTTTCTTCAACGGTTTCTGTTCTGCTTTTGTTGACAATTGTGACGACCGTCTAAATGGGGTTTTAAGAATGCTTTGTTCTTATAAGTTTGAAGGAAAAATTGCACTTTTAGTTTAATATGATAAGGTGCATTATATTCTGTGTTCTATAGTTTATGGATTTAACACATTTAACTCTATAAGATAAATTATTATTAATTTTGATCCCATAAAATAAAATTGTGATACATTTAGTCCCTTGGAATATAGAATCAAAAGTGCTATAATATTTATTATATGGCACTAATGTGACGACTCGTAAATTATGGGACCAAATATACAATATATTTTATCACGTGGAATTAAAAATATAATTTTTCTGACTTTGAACCATTTATATATGTGTGAAATGTTGTGATATTGTACAGCAGGTATTGAACATATATATATATATATATATATATTTTATTTATGATTAATCAAAGTAAAATTGTTGTAATTATTTTTGTTAGGTATTGATATTTAACAACAATATCTGATCTTCTTTTTCCTATGCAATTAACTTTTGTTGCAAGTAAATAAATCTTTAATAAACTTAATATTATTAAAAATAAGAGAATGTCTAAATTGTATCGAGACTAAAAGAGCGTTCGCAATAATTTTTCTATTTTTGAAGTGGGAATAAATCATAAAAAAAGTTGTAAGTTAATCCGTATTAAATGTTGAAAGTGTTTGAAAACAAAATTTAAATGTGGGGAGAAAAAGAAAAAGAAGAAAACGTTCACTATGTTTGTTTTCATTTTTTCGAGACCAGTCAAAACATATCCAACATTTGTCATCATTCAAAAACTACTTATTTAGGTGTTTTTAACTGTTTTAGCATAAATACATACATATATATATATATACATACACATATACATAAATATATATAAAAACGAGATGATTCGATAATGAATAGTAATTTTTGTCTTCCAAAACACAACATCAAATATATAATACTTATTTTAAATTATCTCCAAAAACAAATCCAAACATACATACTATCTCTAATACACATTATTTATCTTTATTTTTCTCTCTCTATCTCCACAAAACACTCAGAAAATGAATCCAAACACTATGGTTGAATTTTGAGTGTTTGGAAAAATAGTTTAACATTTACAATTTTAATAAACTGCAGAAACTAATATGAAGTTGTTTATAGCTTTTGGTTTAAATCAAATTAATTTAAATAGTTCAAAGGCAAAACTTGTAAAATAAGAACACTATTTTCAACTTTTTTTTGGCAATATATCAAATGCTATAATTTTATGAAATAACACAATTTACTAACTTAAGAATGACATTAGTTTTAAAATTTTCATACAATCCCCTTTTATAAAACCAATTATAAAATTATAAGTCGAAATACCATAATCATTTTCTTTTAAAATCGATTATTCCAAAATCAACTAGTTCATAATCAATTACACAACCGTGAGCTAAACTAACCATAAAATTTTTTGAAGTCATTCTAAATTAGCGGCGAAATCCCACATTTTTCTTAATACATCGATGTTTCTAAATCAATCAACATGCTATTACACTATACATTAATATTCTCAAATCAACCAACAACTTAGCAAACAGATTGAGAGACAACGTACCAACAACTTCAAAGCAAGTAAATAATCAACATTACCACTATTAAAAGTAGAGCAAATACCGATATCAATAAGACTCGAACTAAAAAAGAAATGAGAAACATTCTTTTTTCGTCCTTTTTGTTCTTTCTCCTCGCGAATATCATGATACTCTTTGTAAATACGTTGCATCAAATTCATGATAACTATAATATTTGTCGATTTAATTTTAAGTAAATCACAAGCCACATATA
Organism: Sesamum indicum; assembly: GCF_000512975.1. Lineage (NCBI taxonomy): Eukaryota > Viridiplantae > Streptophyta > Magnoliopsida > Lamiales > Pedaliaceae > Sesamum > Sesamum indicum. Next base: position 1,323,429 of record NC_026158.1, read on the forward strand.
TAACCAAAAATTACATTTAGTATATCTGATTAATATTATTTAGGGTTAATTATATTCAAATCCCTTCTAAAAATATAAAATTACACTTTGACCTAAAAAAGTTTCAAATTACACTTAAATTCCTTCCAAAAATTCACTGTTTACACCTAATCCCTTTTCGTTAGGGTTTGAACAAAAAATGATGACCTTAGCAAAATATAACATAAAATTTCAATTTTACTCCTATTTGACATTCTCATGTAATAATTTTGTACTTATAAGGAAAAAATTATAATGATATTAACCTTACTCCACATATATATATATATATATATATTACATCTCTATATAAGCAATATACATACAAATGTTAAATGACGGATGAATTGAAATTTTATGTAATTTTTTTTTTGTTAGCATTAGTATTTTATATTCAAATCCTTACGGAAGAGTGTTAGGTGTAAAAAAAGAATTTTCAGAGAAGGTGTAACTGTAATTTCAATGGGAGAAAGTGTAACTTCACATTTAAGAGGGGATCTAAGTATAATTAATCCTCTTATTTAATTATTTAAAAACTAAATAAATTTTTACTCTATTTTGCACACACATCGAGTGTGTCACGACCACTGATTCTTATTAAAATGGATCATTTTCTCGGAATCCCTCTCTCGTATATTCATATATAGGATATAACATTTAATTTACTATTTGTAAATCATCCATTAGCATTGTCACCAAATCCATATTCTAAATTTAGGAAAGACAGACACAGCAAAATAAATTTCGGACAAAGAAGAAGACAGTATTTGGTATTGAAGGGAGGGGAAACCTACACCTTGTAATCAATCCTGAGAGACCAGAAAGGTCTGGTTTTTCCAGGTTAAGGTTTTCTGTCACCTTACCTTGAGAATCAGGATATGAACTATGCATGCAACCTGAAAATTGCTTGATGATGCTTTTCTAGTTAATTACCATTTTGATTTGATTGATCGTAGCACAAACATTTACGGATTAATTGGTCGTATGTGTCGATCGATCCAGCTTCATGGTATTCGTATTTGAAAAGGTTGATTGTCCGCGTTCGTACAACAAATAGGGAACGTTAAGAACACGATGATCATGAGTTGTTTTACGTGTTTCGCTTCAGAAGGAAAAATCCATCAAAAGTCATTGAAGAAGAGCATTCAAGAATACAGGAAGACGAAATCCTTAGCCTCTTTCGGAGATCTTTCATGCAAAACTAGTAAGATGATCATCATATGTGTTTCCATATGCATCCTTGTTTTCGTCTGGAATTATTTCCTGTTTTCATGAGTTGTCCTAATTAAGGCAACAACGTCGATGAAAAATAGACTTGAGATGGGAAGACTCGACTGATCGTTTATGATTAACCTGCGTGCAGATAGCAGCAGGACGAGGTACATATCTAGAGAACTACAAAAACTCGGAAAGTGCAACATTTCAGCTGAAGTTTTCACGTACCGGGAGCTGGCTGCCGCGACTCAGAACTTCAACCCTGAGAACCTGATAGGCGAAGGCGGCTTCGGGAGGGTGTACAAAGGCTACATTCCACGGAAAAATATCGTATTTCCAACTGTCCCTTCTTCTCAATTTCTCACTTCCACATTCTCAGACAGTTAACTTTCTTTTCTTGATGTCACTAAGGATGTTGCCGTGAAGCAGCTTGACAGAAATGGTTTCCAAGGGAACAAAGAGTTCCTCGTTGAAGTTCTGGTTCTGAGCCTTCTCCACCACCCCAATCTTGTAAATTTAGTGGGATATTGTGCGGAAGGCCAACACAGAATTTTAGTGTACGAGTACATGCCCAATGGCTCCTTGGAAGATCACCTTTTAAGTACGGATTCCTGTCTCGATTTGAATCTTTTGTCACATTTTTGTGTTATACTAATACGTGATTAACACGAATTTCTGTCCGAAATTGAGAAAATATAATTTAAAAGTGGAGATGCATATAGTATATGTGTGAATGTGACATTAGGAGTGTGTGGCGTGAGAGCATGACAAAAGATCCTTCACCGTTAGTCTCTAGAAAGGGTTGGATGTGGATGATTTGTTCGTATTTTGTGCAGATATAGGCCCGGATGATGAGCCCCTCGATTGGAATACGAGGATGAAAATTGCAAAAGGAGCAGCAAGGGGCCTGGAGTACTTACACGAATCATCTGAACCCCCAGTTATTTACCGTGATTTTAAGGCATCAAACATACTTTTAGACGCGGACTTCAACCCCAAACTCTCTGATTTCGGCCTTGCCAAGCTCGGTCCTGTGAATGGAAAACCCCATGTTTCCACCAGGGTGATGGGGACCTATGGCTACTGTGCGCCCGAGTACGCATCTACAGGCCACTTGACTACCAAGTCCGACGTGTATAGTTTTGGAGTTGTCTTTCTGGAGATGATCACGGGAAGAAGAGTCATCGACAATACAAAACCGGCTGAGGAAAAAAACCTAATTACTTGGGTATGTTCGCAAAACCTAATTACTTAGGTACAGTCATCCCATAATGGTACTAATTACTAAAGTTGCATGTCTCGTCTCATGGATATTGGCAGGCAGAGCCGTTGTTAAGAGACAAGAAAAAGTTCCACCAGATGGCGGATCCGTTGCTGGAAGGGAACTATCCTGAAAAGGCACTTTACCAATCCCTTGCAATTGCGGCAATGTGTCTTCAAGAAGAGGCCACCACTCGCCCCTGGATAGGCGACGTTGTAAGTGCACTAGAATATCTATCCATGGACAGATGCCAACCGGAGGTTTCAGAGGAAGACGACGACCATAGTGACGATGATCAGGATGAGGACGATGATGACGACGACCACCACGACAACAATCATGATCAATAATTAATCTCCACCAAAGGCTGTCTCTCTAGGAAAAATTTTAGGACAATACCAAATGTCATGTATCTTACAGTTCATCAAAAAAAGAATATCGTGCTCTAACAAGAAATAAACTATGTAATTGATATTATGAACAATATTCATAGTCGATCAATAAGTCGGAATTTCTTGATAACATTTACATAAATATGACAAAATCAGTCGAAATGTACATATATCGTAGTTGGTAGCAACACTTAGGATATGTATGCTACCTCGTACATTAAGCATTTTTCGTCCTGCACGAAGCAGAACTTATTGTATTAATATGAACAATCATATGGTTCTTAATTATTTGATCTGTAAGAATATCAATGTGTATAATATCATTTTTTTTCTTTTTGTAATTTTTCTATGCGTAATTGTTTTTTTATTTTTTGGAACCGAGTGAACTGCAGATAGACAATTTATTTCGTTTTGAATAATTATTTAGCTTATTATATTTTGAAATGAGCATTTCACTGTATAATAACATAAAGATGTTAAGAGTCGGAACAAAAAATTTCATAATTTTCTCACATGTATTTATTCAATCGGGGTAAATTACAACTACATCCCCTAAAGTTTGGAAGAATTACGAATACTCCTCTATTGTTTGAAAAATTACAAATATCTCCCTCAAATGGAAAATAATTATGTAGCTCCTAAATGGTAAAATGAACATTACTATTTTACCCTTACTATTTAATCTGATTTTCAATTGTTATTTTTTTACCGAACCAATGTAATTTATTTGGGTTTCGGATAAAACTCGAACCCTGTTAAATACTTAAAATACCCGACCAATAGAACCCCAATTAAATCGAGATTCAAAGATCCAATCTGAATACTCACCCCTACTCGTATATCTATCGAGTGTGCTCGTCTACTAGTAAAAAACGATGACTTGAAACTATGGATAACATATACCAATATATGGATTAATTTGATGTTCTAACAAGTCATATAAATTAACTCTCACCTCCAACCATTCTAGATTATTTAAAAAAATAAAACCTCATACAATTTTAAGTAGGTAAATACAACATTTTTTTTCTGATATTTGGCATAATTATGAATATTTCCTCGTTATTTGAAAAAGTACAAATATCCATTTGATGTTTGATGAAATTATGTAACCCTTGGATGGAGGTATAAATTGCCAACTGTGCCCTTATATTTTTTTAAAATAAAAAAAAATCAGACGGGGTGGATGAAAAAAATTAATAAATTGTAGAAAAAGTTATGCAATTATTCAATAAAAAAATCAAAAAAATTTAAAAAAATAAATAAGATTATAATTTTTAGTCCATAATTTACCACAAAAAAATGGATGAAAACCTAACGAAAACTAATTGAATGAACTAATTGTTAAATGACCGTTAAAATTATGGGGTATTAATAACTTTTCAAATAACAAAGGAGTATTCGTAATTATGTCAAATCTCATGGGATATCGTTATAATTTATATTTTACGTATTAAAATAAAAAGTAAATCATATTGTTAGTTTAAGTTAAAATACATAGACATTTATCTGCTTTACAAAAGTACAAATGCAACCCCTAATATTATTATTGTAGTTACAATTACACCCTTAAACAAACAACTCCTGGAAATTTTTACATTAACACCCATAAGGGGGTGCGGCAATAGTTTAGCACAAAATAAAAAATATTTATATATTTTGACCTAATTTCAAAAAGCGTCGAAATTTATTTGGTGTGGTTTACTTTTATCCCAAAGAAAAAGGGTAAGGGGGAAAGAGAATTTCTATTTTTTATTTTTAAAATTTTAAATGTGTAATGACAAGAATACCCCGGTGTTACAAAGAATTACAGGAATGCAAAAAGAAGGATTGCTCCCCCCTTCCGCCACTTCGACACTCCCCGACAAACAGCCGATAAACCCCTGTAAAACCCTCTTATTTACAGCCGCTAGTTAACCCTTGAAGATTTTTTTTCCCTCTTTTTTTTTTCCCAAAAGATTTATCAAGACGGCAGCTCTTGGCAGTATTGTTATTAACAGCACTAGCAATAAGCTGGGCAGAGTTTCAGCAGCTATGGCTAAAATGGGGTTCTCTGCTCAGGCTACCCCTTTTCGGGCTTCCTCTTTTTGCCCGCCGTACTTCCGGTTTTGCCGTTCCTGTACGCAGTTTTACTCATTTTCTTCTTCGAGCAGAGTCTCATGCAGGTTCCGCTTCTTTCTAATTCATTGAGCTTTAGACTGTTTTTGAGGTGTTATGGTTATTTTTCACTTGCCCATTTGTTGTGTGTGTGGAGTTTGCTAAAAGGTTTTTGGCTTCTTGAGCATAAACCCTGAGGGTTTTTCTTTTTGCTTCGAAGTTTGTATGTTGTTAGGAAATATAGGGGCTAGGGGCTTGGGAATGAGTAGTATTCTTGTGTTAGTGTGGAAAGATGGAATCTTGCTGCAATGTCTTTGGTTGTAGACCACATAATCAGTCGAGCTGCCGTGTTTTGACATTCTGCCTGTACTATTTTTCAGGTTGGAAGATAGAGCGCCCCAGAGTGCAAATGGTCTCTTATCTGACAGGATTCTCAGTTCCGATTCAATTGAGTTAAACCAAAGATCGAGTTACAGTACATATCAGCACAATGAAAGTCAAATGCTTTATAGACAAAGAAACAATTATGCATCTTCTCAGTGGGAAAAGCCTTTGGTTTATAGAAGGGTGGACAGGAGAGTGGAAGATAATAGAGAAGTTTCGTATGGATTATATCCTCCAGGACATACTGCAGAAGCCTGGGGTAGAGCTACCGAAGAGTGTAGACAGAACAAGGAACTATTTGCGTATAGAAATAATGCATCTGCAAATCTTAAAACACTTACAGAAGAAGATGTTGCAGGAAAAGCCAAGTCTGGGAGAAGAAACATAGTATGATATTCTTAAAACTGGCAAAGCTTAGAAGTTGCATTTTTCATAAAGATTCACTATTTTTAACAACTATCGCATAGAACTTCTTGTCATGGAAAAATTATCTATTTTGCAGTATGAAAGAGAAGGGAGTGGATTACGCAGGGCAGAGAAGGAATATACTCAAAGTGGTGGAGACCATGGGCTTCGTGTTTCCCATAACCAAATGTCTCTGGTTCAAGCGGGATGTAGCACAGTGTCAGACACAAATGATGCTGATAAAAAGATAGTGTTTGACAGCTGTTCAGTAAAGAAAGGTGTTCTCCCCAACGGATTGGAAAATAAGGGACGAAAAGGTTCCATAACCAACAAGGTCAAAAAAGAAGCTAAACCTGCTGCCAAAAAGACTGTTTTAAGTGATACTGTTAGTGAACCTCTAAGTGAGAAAATCACTGCTTCTGGAGGCACAGAGCTTCATGAGAGGCTTAGTCAGGTCTATGACACGGTTCTTGTGGTTGATAGCATCCCAGCAGCTAGGCAAGTAGTCAGTAAGCTCACGAATGAATACAAAAATCTCATTCACGCATGTGATACAGAGGCATGTATTGACTTCTTGTAAACTGATAATATGTTTCATAGCCATACCTGTGGAATTTTAAGCCACTTCTTACCTTTTCCCTTTCTGATTGCTGATAATCACAGGTGGCAAACATTGATGTTAAAGAAGAAACACCAGTTGACCATGGAGAAATTATTTGTTTTAGCATATATTCTGGTCCAGAGGCTGATTTTGGTGATGGAAAGTCCTGTATCTGGGTCGATGTGCTCGATGGAGGTGGAAAGGATCTTCTGAAAGAGTTTGCTCCATTTTTTGAAGACCCTTCCATTAAAAAAGTAAATGATTTTACTGTTGATGATTACTGGTTGGATATATCTTTTCTCCATCTTAATGAGAGCATTTGGCTGGAGTAGTTAAGAGCTCGGTTAGATATCACTATAATCAATTTCCTTGTGTGTTTTTGTAGGTGTGGCACAATTATAGCTTTGATAATCATGTAATAGAGAATTACGGACTTAAAGTTTCTGGTTTCTATGCTGATACCATGCACATGGCTCGATTATGGAATTCCTCTAGGCGAACAGAGGGGGGGTATTCTCTAGAAGCACTCACTGGTGATTCTCAGATCATGTCTGATGCTAAGAAAGGCCCTGGTGAGAAGGTGATTGGAAAAGTATCAATGAAGAACATATTTGGCAGGAAAAAATTGAAGAAAGATGGATCAGAGGGAAAACTGATCACCATTCCTCCTGTTGAAGAGCTACAACGAGTTGAGAGAAAATTATGGATTTCTTATTCTGCTTTAGATTCAATAAGCACATTGAGGCTTTACGAAAGTTTGGAGAAGAAACTAAGGAAAACCCCCTGGAGTGTTGATGGACATTCCAAAGGATCAATGTTTGATAACTATGTAAAATATTTGCAGCCATTTGGTGAGCTTCTTGTAAAAATGGAGACAGAGGGAATGCTGGTTGATCGTTTATATCTTGCTGAGATTGAAAAGGTGGCTAAAGCTGAGCAGCAGGTTGCAGCTGATAGATTTCGCAAATGGGCATCAAAGTATTGCCCTGATGCAAAATACATGAATGTGGGAAGTGATGCACAGTTGCGGCAGTTATTTTTTGGTGGTGTACAGAACAGGTGAAATCAGCGTTCTTAATAAAGAATCTTAAGTTGACTGGGGCCTTTGTTTAGTGTAACAAGCATCATTTTGATCATACATTCTGTGCATGAGAATTTGGTGGGAAATGCAATTACTTCAACTTTCTTTTTTGACCATTATCCTCATTTGGCTTCTATGCACAAGCATTTCTGTTGCTTTTCCTAGGAGCCTGGCAAGGGGTTTTTGGATGGCAAATCCAAAGTGCTCAAAGTGTACATGTCATGTTGAGCACAAATGGGGCCAATGATGTGTTCTCTTTCGCAATATAGCTGTGCATGAGTTTTAAAGGAACCATGATATGTTTATTTAGCCCTCAGCAAAGAGTTTCTCAAAAGTGGAATTGTAATTGGGTTGTGTTACTATTCCAAAGCTATAAAAAATTACAAACTAAATCTTCTTTTTGGGAATTAAGACATTATTCAGGGAGTTTTTATTCTGCAGCTTCGGTCAATGGATAAGTTTCATGCATAATTGCAATCACTTCATCCAGTAGGCTGCAATTACTAACTTTTTTCACATTTTAGTTCATGTATACATTTATACATTATTATTTTCCATCTACAGCAAGGACCAAAATGAGTTTCTTCCAGTGGAGAAAGATTTTAAAGTTCCCAACGTAGATAATATAATTGAGGAAGGCAAGAAGAATCCGACGAAATATCGAAAAATCATATTGCGCAAGCCTGATGGTGTTAACATTGAAACGGATAAATACACTGCAAGTGGTTGGCCTTCTGTTAGTGGAGATGTTTTAAAAAATCTTGCTGGGAAGGTGTCTGCTGACTTTGACTTCCTGGATGAAGACAATGATGAAGAACTGCCTGAAAATGTGACTCATAAATCTTCTGACAAAAACACAGCAGGTCTAGGTATAGATACGTCTGCTTGTGGAGCAGCTTACTCAGCATTTGGTGGTGGACAAGCAGGAATTGAGGCTTGTCATGCCATTGCTGCTTTATGTGAAGTTTGTTCAATAGACTCCTTAATATCCAATTTTATTCTCCCTTTACAGGTTAGTTTCTGTTACACTTACCTGGTACATGATTAGATTGCTGGTTACATCCACAAATGTATATATATGGCGTTCGTTTCTGACTTTCGTTTTACACACACATATACAATGATTGATCCAGGATTCTGACTTTTGTTTTGCTGCTTTTCCTTTCTTTTCTTGGCTGGGGTCGGGCACGGAGCAGATATTTTCAGGTTTTTAAAGTTTCAGTCTTTAGAAAGATACCAAAGAGACATTTATCCTAAATATGATATTTTGAGGGAAATTCTTATGATCTATTACACTATAATTTGTTCTGTGCAACGCTATTATGCACTATTTTATGTGTGAAATTTTTCTAGGGAGTTTGAAAAGCCTTTTCTATATGGTGATTATCTTTAGTTGTTACACCTCACCTCGATAATGATATATGCGATATTCTATTAGATTTTTCTTTAAATATGCTTGCTGGTAGCCCATAAAAGTTATCATTTAAGATCTCTAAGAAATGTTCTATCTTCAGTGCATGCAGACAATGCATTTACTTTGTCACCACCTCTAACTGTTTAAACTTGAAACTTAAGATTCACATATGATACTGTCGGTTTTAGTGTTGATTCTGCTTTCTCTACTGTTGTATGTTTCTCATGCTTCTGTCTTTCATTGCCAGAGATTGCCTTGCTCTGGGACCTGTTACCTTTCAGTTTCTGAATATTGAACATACCTTTCTCTAACTTTAGGTGGAGAAGAATTTATTATTAGGACAGAGGAAGACAGAGTTCTAATATTTTTAACTTCGTATTTGATTTTCCAACTCAGGGCAATCATATTTCAGGCAAGAATGGGAGAATCCATTGTTCTTTGAATATTAACACTGAAACCGGACGGTTATCTGCAAGAAGACCTAATTTGCAGGTACTTCAATCTCTTATTTTCCAGTACTTAAAGTCTGCTTATGTGTGCTCTGGACAAATTAACTTGAAACTCCAACTGCATATGAATGATGGCACTTAATTATCCTAGTTCCTTGGAATTGTTATTTGGCGGAATAGTTACTTTCTCATTGAACTCCTCTTTGCGAAAACAATTTTTATCCTTCAGAATGTCACAGAGGAGTACCGAGATAAATCTGTTGCTGATTACCAGCAAGAGTGATAAATTTGGTGACATGCCTTTTATTTGGCCCCTAGGCTTGCAGTGTGAGGGGTGAAGGAGGTGGCAAGTGATCTTTTTCCCTCTGAGAGTTGGTAGTTTGAATTTTCAATCTAGTTCTCTTAATTAATATAATAGATTCAACAGTCCTTGCAAGGCTTGTAAACCTGTCAGTTTGTTATCCTAAGATGTTTTGGTCACTACTACCAGAGTAAAATTTTTCGTAAAATAAGCTGATGTGATTTGATGAAATTTTGTGTCTACTGCTGAACTTTTTGGCTTTGAGGTTGTAAATTTAGGAGAGGTGGTGGTGGTGGATATGGTTCAGGGGGTGGGAACGGCTGGGGGGGGGGGGGGGGGGGGGAAGAAGAAGAAGAGCAAAGATACAAGAGTAGAATAGATGCATGTATATCTGGGCATATTGTCTCAACAAGTGTTATTTTATTGCTCAAATCAAGTGATGCTTTATTGGAGGATTTATTGCCTGAACAACTCTAGACTGATTCTTAAGACTTGTGTGTTCGGTTGAAAACAACCTAATACGACCAGGAAGCATTAGTTCAAAATATTTTTCTTTAAATGAATTTGGTTTTGAGCTATAATAATTTTGTTTCTGAAATCCAGAACCAACCAGCACTGGAGAAAGATCGTTACAAGATTCGGCAGGCATTTATAGCTGCACCTGGCAACTCTCTGATAGTAGCTGATTATGGACAAGTAATGACTTGAGTCCTCCTGAACTATACATTTCTCTTTATGTTTTGTTTTGTTTGTGATGAAATGTGTTTTCACAATCAGTTAGAACTTAGGATTCTTGCACATCTGGCAAACTGTAAGAGCATGTTAGATGCTTTTAAAGCTGGTGGTGATTTCCACTCGAGGACTGCTATGAATATGTATCCACATATTCGTGAAGCTGTTGAGCGAAAAGATGTGCTTCTTGAGTGGCATCCTCAACCTGGGGAAGATAAACCTCCAGTGCCCTTGCTAAAGGTTTGCTCTCTAATCTTTCCCTTAGTGTTTATCATCCTTTGTAGGAACAGCACCTGTTCAGTATCAGCAACTTAATTATGTGTCATTTCAGTTTAGGTAAGTATAGAATTTTGCTTGAAACGAAATTGAATTAGAACATCTTGGAGGCTGGATACAAACAAAAAGATGGATATTAAGGTGTGAAAATCCTGAATTTTTAAGGATCATATGACCACAACGGAATTGTCGATGCTAAACATATATCAGTTGTCTTCTTATAACAAAACTCTCAGGATGTGCATATAGATGAGTTTACTCTACAGAATCACTTAATTTTGCCAGGTTTCCCATTAGAACTTTTAAAATTTTAGCACGGGTATATTCTTCCCTTCACCTTCACTTCCCGTTCCCTGTCATCTACTGTGAACCACAATAACAATTGCTGAGAACTACATATTTTTATTGACAATATGCGCTTCTATCATATTGGAGATGGTATATTAATGAAAATCTAATGGAACGATCAGCCTATCTGTTACAAGTAGTGGTATGGCGGCTAAGCATGGCATGGTTCATTGGATGAATAAACCATTGAATTTTGCTCTACATCTCCTATTTAGCTATCTAATAATTAGTGAATGATATGAGTTATACATTAATAAATGAGCAACAAGATGAACTACATGGTGGGATCAAATCTGAATAAGCAGAAAATTCGGCCCTCTTTTGACACTTGTCCTACTTAGAAAATGACATCAAGTTTTTGTTGGGTTGCTTCATGAATGAAATGCTTCTACCTTGACTAACCATATCTTTTTGGATTGTTTTAATAATAATTTCAGGATGCTTTTGCTTCTGAAAGAAGGAAGGCAAAGATGCTCAACTTTTCCATTGCATATGGAAAAACTACTGTGGGACTCGCTCGCGATTGGAAGGTACATTAGTTTCTGTTGACTTTTCACGTGCTAGATGAATTTTTATACAATTTATGTGATGCTATCTGTGTTCTCAGGTTTCTCGTGAGGAAGCTCAGGAAACAGTGGACCGCTGGTACAGTGACAGACAAGAAGTGTTGTCTTGGCAGGAACAGCGTAAGAAAGAAGCGCGTAAATATCGATCTGTTCACACGTTGCTAGGACGTGCTCGCCACTTCCCATCTCTAAAGAATGCCAGCTCTGCTCATAGAGCTCACATTGAACGTGCTGCAATAAATACCCCAGTACAGGTCCGTCTTTCCTGTTACCTTTGATTTGTCCATGTGTTTTGCTGTCAAAATCTGTTGGCATTCTTACATGCTGACGTTGTTCTAACTTAAACAAAATGTGGCAGGGAAGTGCTGCAGATGTCGCCATGTGCGCCATGTTGCAAATATCAAAGAATGCACGTCTCAAGGAGCTAGGGTGGAGACTTCTATTACAGGTCAATTTGGCTTCCTGCCTTCCCCTCAAACAACACCCCTAATTTATAAAATTGGTGAAACAAAAGGATTGCTCCACTGTATGTCAACTCGCATTTTGCACTTCGTATCTTCTTTCTCAGATATATCATTGGTGCTTGTGCTCATGTTATTCACATTGGCATCAATCAGACACTCACATTTTTGTTCACCATCAGCCACTTATTAGATCAAAGAAACCTTGTAATATTCTTTATGAGCTGGTTACCTTAGATTTGAAGTTGCAGCTTTCGCAACCTAAACTGTTTGCTTGCACGACCCAAAAGAGAAGTTGCTTGCACTTCGTATCTTCTTTCTCAGATATATCATTGGTGCTTGTGCTCATGTTATTCACATTGGCATCAATCAGACACTCACATTTTTGTTCACTATCAGCCACTTATTAGATCAAAGAAACCTTGTAATATTCTTTATGAGCTGGTTACCTTAGATTTGAAGTTGCAGCTTTCGCAACCTAAACTGTTTGCTTGCACGACCCAAAAGAGACAGGAATCAACTGATGACAGTTCTGTTGTATTCAAACAGGTTCATGATGAAGTGATCCTAGAAGGGCCGACAGAATCGGCTGAGGAGGCCAAGGCTATAGTGGTTGACTGCATGGAGAAGCCATTTGATGGGAAAAATTTTCTTAGAGTTGATTTAGCTGTCGATGCCAAATGCGCTCAAAACTGGTATTCTGCCAAGTAGACAAATGCTCATTCCTTTGTATCGACTGTACAACGTCGCCCTGTGCCTTGACAGACGTATCTGATCACGTTTCTCCGCATCTGGCTTGAAAGTTTCCTGATTTTGGGGTTGTGGGGGTGATGATGGCGGGACATCTTACGAGATGAGGTCCTTTAGCTGTATATAAGGTGAAAACCTTACCGTATACATTCTATGCTACAAATGTCGGCTTTATTTTTTATTTTTATTTTTTTTAGTCGTGTGATTACTAATGGAAGTGTACTGTTCTGATAGAGCAGCAACAATGTCTAATTTAACAAGAATTCCGGTTTTCGAAATTCCAGCTACCTTCTGTTTGTTTGTCAGATAGATGAATAGAGTAAAACATATGTTAGGTTAAAAATTAAGTATTAATATAAAAAAAAATATTCTTTATGTAACAAGTTTTAATGGTAATTTTGTTAAAACTACCGTAGAAACTACCGGTCGGGGTTTTGAGAAGAATATAGTATTTGACTGGAAGTTAGTATTTACACGTCTTTGAAGTACAACAAGGCAATAACAAATGCAAGAATGAAACTCAACTTTGAGAAGAACTGGTTTAATTAGTAACAGAGTATATTGTACAATGTAACTTCTTTACAATGTCTGGAGCAAGACATTACAAGATTAGACCAAAAAGGAAGGTAGACCATTAAATAATATATCTTTGTCATATCAATTGTTCTTTTTTCTCATTTTCGTTGTAAAAAAAAAAATCGAAAACCAAACAAAACACAAGCTCAAACAAACTAAAAAGAAAAGGGAAATCTTTGACAGCTCCAGGAGTAACAATAATATGAAGTAAAACTTTGGTCAGGGCAGCTATTTCTCAAAATGTTGCACATCAATTTCCCAGGCTGATGCAAGCTGAAGTAATAGTTGGTCTGGAGCTGATCCTTCCCAGTCCTCAGCTAGGGCTATTGATGAAGACGCTTCATGCAAATTAAGCAAAATCTCCCTTTTTACTTCCATTGGAATGCCCAGAACGTCGGGGCCATTTTCCATAACGATATCTGTCATCTACGATCAGGAAGGAAAACAATGTCAAGAGAGACAAATGTATCCGGGTATAATGTGATTACTTACTTTACATAGATACCGAGCAATAAAAAGTGGCTTTTGAGTATTGGAATGAGAAATGAACCAACACTAATCACTTGCACATGGAATTATGGATAATACATTTTATGTTCAAGATCTAGTTATTAGATGTTGTCGGTGTGCATGTTAAAAGATAATCAGTTTAACTCCCAAACATTCTGTTCTAGACTGGTAATTTGCACATGAACAATTCTACTGTAAGTTGACAGATACTAGTATCTTCTGAATTGTGAATGGCTCGACAGAATAGTAACTCCAAAGGAAGCAAACTGACAAGCAGGAGTATTAATGCAAAAGACTTTACCTGTTGAACCCAATATAAGCACACGTCAAAGAAGTTCTCCTCCATGAGCAATTGTGAAATAGCATTGAGAAGTTCACTTGCTACCTCATTTGAGAGTTGATCGATAACCGGCCCTGATCTGTCCATGAGCTTTACAAGCAAGAGATCCTCCCCAGTGGACAAGACTTCAGCAAAAGCAGAATCCATGTCTCCAACATGAAGTGCATCCATTGCATTGCTCCAAGAAGTCCAAACCGGGTCACGATCTTGCACGGCTCCATCATCTCCTAATGCTTCAGCAGTCATTTCAGGTATAGCTACTCGACCACTCCGAGCGACTCCATTGTCTTCACCAGCTACTCGAATAGCTTCCAAGGTAGCTTCATCCACAGAAGCTTGCCAGACACTTCTTGCAGAAGGTCCCTCACCAAACCTAAGGGCCCCGCCTCCTTTTTCCCAAGCTTTCCTGCTGCCAACCTGATCATCCTCAGTTTCTGATTTACCAAACCTAATATCTATAGGGCCGCCACCAGCAGCTCTCCGCGAGCTCATATGTCCATTTCTACCATATGCATGGTAGTCCCAAGCATCTGGATCAGATCTCCAAGAAGGGCCCCTAGACTTCATCCCTGAGGCAACACCATCAAATGCAGCAAACCTTTCCACAAAGTGCATACGCCCATCACTGCCTCTTCCTAGCTTGCCACTGGAATAGTCAGGAAAGCCATTGTACTTGTTGAGAGACCTGTTAGAAGATCCCTCAAACCCAACCATAGTACTACCACCCCTTCTACATGATATTGATAAACTTCGTGCCATGTCTTCAACAACTCTCTCGAGTCCCAGCACCCGATCTTCTAGGGTCATCATGCTATCATGAGAACCACCCATAAAGTCCTGAAGTCCGAAAAAATTGTTAGTGAAATGCAAATGAATTCTAGGGTCAACATGCTGTCATGAGATCGGCTCATAAAGTCCTTGGGCACAAATAGAATAAAGAATACCTGCAACATATTCATGAGATGAGCCTGTTGCCTCTCCAGCAGCAACAATTGTCTCTGAATAGCCAACCAATTTCCTTTATTATTCATAGATCCCTCAGATTGACCAGAAGTTCTGGAAAAATCGGGATAAGTGCCGCATGAGTTTCTCTGATTATGATCACCATTAGTTACCCTCTCCATGCTTTCATATTTAAGCCTAGTGTTCTCACTTGGATCAGCATTTGATTCAGACCCTTCCTCATTTTGTGAATTTGAAGGATTGACGCATCTACGAGGAAGAATCACTTCTACAGGCACTGAAACTCTGGTCTCTAGTTTCTGGAAGAACTCAGGGTTCAATTCTTTGTCAGTTAATGCTGGTGCCTTCTTTTTCAATTTCCCAACAGCCTTGTCCCAAAAGTCATTTCCCTTGCCTTTAAGATTAGGATCAGTGGGAGATGATCCAGAGGATGAATCCTTCACTGATTTTTCACTTTCCCTATCATCAGGATTTGGAACATCCTTCCTATCTGATGGATCAGTAGAATCAGAAGCATCACCATCTGAAGGTTTCAGCATTATAACATCATGCATGTAAGGAGGGCAATCAAGAATTACTATTGCATGCGAATTGAAATGTTTGACATCTGATCCAATGCCTACCATGAGATGAAGCTTTATGCTCATCTGAAGATCCATCTCCTTTTCCTGCAATTTTCTTCCAGAGCTGCAAAGCCTCGCTCATACTCTCTCTAACAGGTTTTACCTGAAAAATGCTTAATATCAATTTTAGTTAACTACTGATATACATAACAAAATATTCCTCAACTAAGTCTGCTCTTCTGTTAATTCTATAATCATCATTTAAGTGCAAGCTGAATACTGTTTCCATATGTACCTTGTCAAATCGACAAGCCTCAAGTGCATTCAATGTGGAAGTAGCTCCTTCTGCTGTTATGTTACCAGTGTTCAAAGATAACACACTTAATGTGTCAGCTGCAGCCTTCCTAGTTGCCCAATCCAAACTGCTAAGACACCCATGAATACTTTGCAGCAATGGTTCCAAACTTTGTGGTGTGATTGCTCCTACCTGCAGCAGTATGTAAACCATATAGACCTCAAAAACGGAAAACCCTTAAACATAGGAGGATCCTAGGTTCACATCATAGTCATCTTGTTGTCTCCACTATTTTGTTAAATCATATATGACATAGCTTCCTTAGCAAATATAGAAAAACGCTGCCTCAAGCTTTCCATCAACTTTGCAAGAATCAATATGAGCTATGTAAACCATTGGGGAAATGAATCAAGATTCAACGTCTCACCCTCAATTTGGCATCACCTAAAGTATCATGAAAAGTCAACACAGCATCGTCAAGTTTGGTATGACTTCTGATTAAGATTTGACTAAGTTTTCTTCATAAATGCTAAAAACTAGATTTTCCAACTTATAGATCATTCAAAAGGCTAAACAATGTCAAATTCGAACATCAACTAAGAGTACCATTACTTAAAGCATCTGCATTGCAGACAAACCTGTGACAAACTCGACACAACATGCAACATTGAAGCCTTCGCCATGAAGTTGGGACTATTCAAATACTTACAAACCCTGGTACAAAGTTTCTGAAAAGTAATCAAAGGAGGGTCAGAAGCGCATTCCACCATCTTAGCCAAACACATTGCGGCCCCGCCTTGAGCAGCCTTGTTGTTCTCACTCATCACTTCAAACAACGGCTTCAGAAACAGAGAAACGACGCTGTCCCCTCCATTACCGCCCTTCAAGTACAACCCTGCAAGCGAGCCAATAGCGTCGCGGCACGATTCCCGGACCAGCGAATCAGAGTCCTTAAGCCTCTTGACAATGTGGGCAATGATTTTGGTGAGGTGGGCGGCGGCAGCGTCGGTGTGGGTGGCGCAGAGGGTGGCGAGGAGGCGGACGCCCTCCTTCTTCAACGAGGGCTTGGGGTCGTTGGCGGCATCGTAGAGACAGTTAAGGAGCATGGAAACGCCGTCGCTAGAGAGGGATTGGATGATCTTCTCGAGGTCTTCGACGGCGATCTGGTGGGTGTCGCGGTCGGCGAGCTTGTTGAGGGAAGTAAGAATCCGCTGCTTCAATTCGACCATGGCCAAATGGGACGAGACTGAAGATGAAGAAGAAGCGGAGGATGATCTTGAATGCGGTGCAGTTTGGTTGGGGGGTTTTGAGGGTTTTGTGGATCTCTGGGAACCCATTGTCGATTCTTGAGCAGGCATTGGCGTGATGACAAGTACAAACGCAACGTATGCAGAGGGTGGGAGATTCTTTTGAAATTGGAGAAAGATGAAGCAAAACAATGAGATGAATTTGAATTAACTTTTTTTCTGAATTGAAGGGATTCAAGAATCTTGAGAGAAAGCGTGAGAAGTAAGGAATGGAGGATGAATGGAAATGGGGTTTACTGAAATTGAAAGGAAAATGTGAGGTGAGTTGGAAAGCGGAGGGAGATCTGTGAAGGCAGAGAGAGTGGAACTCCTGTAAACTCCCACCTCCCCAACCCCCATTTTCCAGGTACAGACCTCTCTTTAGTGTTTTCTATGTTTCAAGATTTGGGGAAATAACAAAACATATATGATGTTTGTTATTATTATTATTAAGGCAAATTTTCATCGAATTTATTATAATTATAATTATAATTTTTTTATTTAAAAATTATAATTATTTTTTATATTTAATAAAATTATATAATTTTTAGACAAAAGCTGAAAATTATCAATTTTGCACTTGTTGTATTTTTCTTTATAAAAAATGGGAAAAAGTGAATGGAAAAATATTAAGAATTACAAAAAAAAACCCATTTAATTTATAAGAAATTTCAAAAAATAAGTAAAATTATAATTTATAATCTATAATAATATTTTGGCCAGTTCACCACAAAAAATAAATAAAAACCTAATAAATACTGAATTAAACTATTTATTGAACTGTCGTTAAATCTAAAAGTATTGTTAGAATTTAGTAATTGAATTTGAGAGGTGGTAAAAGGAGGCAATGTTATTTTTGGATATTGACAACAATTCCCTTCACTCTATTTTATACATGTAACTGCTCAAAATTTTCTTTTTTAAAAAAAAAATAAATGAAAATTGAATGTATTTGTTAAACGAAAATAAATTTTAAGGGTGCTAAATATAATTTTTCAAACTATAAGGGTCTATTTGCAATTACACCAAATCTAAAAAAATGAGATTATAAATTTAATTTACATCTCTAAATTACGCATTGTGTATAAAATATCTCTGGAGCTATAACAAGTACCGAACACTCCTCCAACATTATTGATCAACGGTTAAAAATTAACTCCATTGGTAATTTGGAGAAAACAACAAAGCAAGTCTTGACCATATTATAAGTACACCTCCTGAGATGGTATACGTGTAATGTACGTTTGTATAAGCATTTATCCTATGAAAGTAACGATATAAAATATAGTTATAGCTATAATTTCAAGGGGTGTATGTATAATTATATTAAGAAGTATTTTTGAATTAGATATAATTTTAAGGGGTATTAATGTAATTTATTTAATAATAAAATATGAGATAGATAAGTTGTGTATTTTAGTATATATTATTAATTTTGGTTTGGATTCAAGAAAGGATAGATAACATTGTCCTCCAATTTGGTGATGCTAAGCATCTCTTGTACCAAGAACCAATTATTAAAATATGATGGTAATTGCAATGGTTTTTTTTTTGTAATTTATTATATTTTTAAATATTTTAAAAATTATAAATATTTTTTTGAAATTATAAATATTCTAACAAATATTTTTACAATAAGTTATCATAAGGGGTATTTATTAAAATATTTGTAATTTCAGGGAATTAGTTTGTAATTTTTTTAAAATAACTGAAGTTACGCTTCGTAGGCTAAATATTTCAAGCATTGATTAAAATTCAAGTATTATCAAATTAGGTCAGGTCAAATGACTTAGAACGTAGAACCCTCAATTTTCATACACGTGAATCGTTTGAATAGTACTGTCGCCTGAATTTGTACAAGTATCGATACTTCACCACTATTGATACTCCACACAACCATAATGAAGGTATGATCAATTATTCGAAATTACTATTATACGACATCAGTATTATTATTTATTTTAAAATATATTTATTATATTTGTCAAGATATTAAAATTTAAATTAGATTCAAAAGCTTAAATTTATACTATAAGTTTTTAGAAATTAAACTGAAAATTGTTTTTTTTTCCCGAGGTCACAATTCTAATCTTAATATAATTAATTACCTATTAATGATTTATCTTATAAATATTTATAAATATAATTAATGAAAAATAACCACAAAAAAATATTATTATAAGGGTAAGTTATATTTTTTATCCTTATATAACCACTTTTTTTTATTTTTGGTCCTTAACATTTACAAATTTTTATGAATTTGATCCCTAATTTGACAATAAGATGAAATTTATAAGAATTTATAAATATTAGAAACCAAAATTTTGACACATCAACTTTAGGGACGAAATACAAATAAGTGGTATAGTTTTCCCCAAAAAGTGAAAGGGGAGCCCAATTCAGGGAAAATTACACTTTTGATCCCTGTACATTAGGCTAAAATTGATTTTTTAGTCCCTTAACTTTTCGCACATCAACTTTAGGGACGAAATACAAATAAGTGGTATAGTTTTCCCCAAAAAGTGAAAGGGGAGCCCAATTCAGGGAAAATTACACTTTTGATCCCTGTACATTAGGCTAAAATTGATTTTTTAGTCCCTTAACTTTTCGTAACACAATTTTAGTTCTAAACTTAATAAATTATTACTATTTTGGTCCAACAGTTAAAATTAAGATGAAAAATGTTGAGAATGAGGAAATCAAATAGACTAAAATAATAATTTATAAAGTTTAAGAATCAAAATTACATTTCAAAAAATTTAAAACCAAAATTATAACAAATAATAACATTAAGAACCAAAATCATTTTTCGAAAAATTTTCGGACCAAAAATCAATTCTGATCACAAGGACCGAAAGTGTAATTTACTCCCCAACTCATGAGAGAAACGCAAGAAACTATGTGGGATCTTGCCTCGAGCCCATAATTTTCTTTATATTTTATTTAGAGCTTACAAAGGAAAAATGGTGACCCAATTGCACGTTGTGATGTGTGAGATGATTTCTTCAAACCTACTCTGTACTCACCTCAAATTCCACTGACTTAAAACTTTTTTCCAAGATTGAGACTTTTTGTTTTGAAATCTTGAAATCTGCTTTGTGGGCTCTGTGTGATTTGATTTGCCGAAGATTCTATTAGCTTTGTTGGTAAACTTCAGCTCTGAATCCTTAGATACTGTTCTGATCTTTTGATCCACTCTCTAGTCTTGTGTGCTCTAACAGTCATGACTGTTTTATGATTTCCTATGGTGTAGATATGATGCACTTGCTGTACAAATTCTTTGCTGTTTGATGATTAATGGGTTGGTAATTTGCTGTCTAGATTGCTGTTAGTTTGTGTACTGAGTTTTTTGTCATCATTTTATTACACATCTTTTGTTGTTTAAAGAAGAAATGTTTGTTTGTTTCCATGTTATTTTATGTGATGGTCGAGTGCAATTTTTGTAGTCAAGACAATTGATGTATGTGTTTGATGATGAAATTGCTTATGTGATAAGGTAATCTAGGTGTTTTTATTGACATGTATTGGTTCATCTGAACAATCATAGACTGGGTTTTATGGAAACTGACCTATGAAAGTAGCACTACTTGACCATTTTCAGCCTGTCCAAGGCTGGCTTGTTGAATATCACTTGATTCTTGAAGATGGTTTATCTTCTTGTTCTCCTAGCCCTTTTCTTTAGTTCCATTACTTGGTTTTTTGAGGATGATCAAATGACAATTTGAAATTATATTTCAATGGGGATGGTGAATTTTTGCGTGGAAAGTGGTTTGAGCATTCAACCAAAACGGCAACACTAGCTAGGACATGCACCTTTTCTCAATACTGATGTATGTATTTTGTCATCTCCATTGTCTGCATGCGTGCTGTTAAATTTCAGGATCCATTTGTTGTTGACCGAGTAATCTGTTTCGTGTTGCCATTATACAAATGTGGAGTGAAATTTCAGGCCTAACTTAAGATAAGCAAGACTTGATCTAATACTTATGTGCTAGGTCCTTTTGTCATGCAGGATTCTTACACTAGTTGGAACACTATGGTTCAGGCATTAGAAGCTGTAAGGGGTGGTGGAGGATCCATTAAAGTAGGTACAACCGGCACAATCAGTGCCCTGATGACTAGAGAATTGGACTCCACAAAATCTGAATCTAAGGTGCCGTCATTGTCTGCTTCTGTCTCTGTTTTGGCTGCCGATACAACTCCTAGAAGAGTGAAACCTGGAACGTCAGCAGGCGAAGTTGGCAGCAGCAGCAGCAGCAGCAGCAACAGTTGTAAAAATCATAAAGGCCCTGAAACTGTAAGGAGGCGGAAGCACCAGTCTGGAAGTAGTGAAACTCCAATGCTCACAGCTGATGATATATCAATAGATGGAACTCCAATAAGGCAAAAGCCCATCAAGAAGGGAATCAATGCGGTCGCAATTGTGGACATAAAATGTGGAAATCCGGTCAATCCTATCACAAATCGTCTGAAGAAGCTTGGTTTCTCAAAATCATCGAACAGCAGTGTCTAACCATGTGACCTCTTAAGATCAGCTTTCAGATTCCTTCAAGTAAAATCCAGAGAAGGAAATTGGCTGGTTGCTTTCTACTACTTCTACCATAAATCAGATACTGGTGTTAGCCCTATGCGTCCTCGCTTCTTCTTTGTGGGAATGGTGATTGATGACTCTAGCGCGAGTTTGGACAACTCTCCAGTAGAAGCCAAGTCCGAATATTGATGAAGATAATTCTAGGAGTTTTAGATAATCACAATCATTTATGTATAACTGATGGTTATCTCAAAGCATCAAGTCTTGGAACCTCCCAAGAATGACTCAGCCGACACTTGTAGTTGAAGAGAGGCAATTTAAGGCCTTATGATCCTAAGTCTTTGGAACCTTCTAAAATGACACAGACATGGGCTTTATGAAGTCTTAAGACCTAAGATTCACATGCATCAATTTATAATCAATTCAAAGTTGCTGTCTAGTACTAATCTCTAACTATTTGCACTTTATGTTTGTTTTCAAAATGTTGGAACAGTGAGTTTGTTATTGTGACATACACATAACCTATTATGTGGTGAGTGCTGAACTAAGCATGCCATAATATTAGGCCAATTTTGATGGCATCAACCACAAATTCTTGTATTGCTAATAAAATGTAACTTATATGTTCACCATGATTGTTGATGGATTAATGTGTATATATATATATTCAGATTTAATAATACTGATTGCCAAAAAAAAATAAAATAGAAATATTTCTTATGTGATTTTTAAGCCATTAAAAAGAGGAGAGCCCACAAAAAGTAGAGTGGATATAATTGAGAAGCTCTCTCCTCAAGAACTGTACTTATCAGAGCCAGGTTTCGATCCTGGGACCTGTGGGTTATGGGCCCACCACGCTTCCGCTGCGCCACTCTGATCTGTTGTTATGATGTTGATTTAATAATTTAATTGAGCTATCTGCTGGACATAGGGCCCGTACCTATAATGAGTTGTCAGTAACGGTACTTCGTTTTCTTCGAGTGAACCTGTTGTGGTATTCCTGTCTATATCCATTTATCTAAAGGATATTTGTGTAGAAAATTAGCCCAAACACCGAGAAATCTTGTGAACTCGCCTCAGTTTTGGGTGCCAATCAAATAACTAAATTAACCTTTTCCTGTTGTGCTTTCTTGAGGTGTGAATCCAAATGTGTACTTCTTACAAGAGACTACTACTATTCTTGTTTCCACCAGTAAGGAGATTGAAAAATGGATCTTCTTTATCTCCCCCTTTCTTCTCCGTGCCTTTCAAATGGAACGTCGATTCATTTTTAGTCCGCGCTGCTGGCGGTTTAACTGATACAAATGCAACCTTCTTGTTCTTCGCTTCATTCTTTCGCTGAATGGGGTATGAAATGGGAGATGGAGTTGAAGTAGTAGGCAAGCCAGCTTCGGCAGAAGCACTTTTCCAGACGGGAGTTGTGAGCATGCATGAACTGTCTTCCGCCAACTTTTTACTGTTCGTCTCAAAGATCATTCTCATTGTTGAGGAAACTATATTTGCAGATGAAGCTCCAGCTGTATCTGAGCTGTCTGGGAAGTGCTTTTCATCATTGGTCACTCCAGGATTACCACTGTTTTCTG
>NC_026158.1:1346836-1388525 GCF_000512975.1 Sesamum indicum
CCGTGCTCGGCTGCTGTAGTACCAGGTTCGTCAACTACACAAATAAAGCAGAAGGGGTATAAGTTGTAGGACAATATTGGAAAACCAGCAAGAAGAAAAAAAAATATGTCAGGACAGAAAAGGATAATAGTCAAGATTGTAGGCGCTGCAGAATAAACAACCTCCTACTGGAACAATAAAAATGAATAAGGCCCCGTTTGAAGGTTATATCAGTGAGACGTAGTAGCAACAATGAGAAGTGATACAAGTGAAATGATTGACGTAGTCTTTTGAAAGCATGGAACAAAATGCAAATACATCGGCCAAACAGAATCCATATAAAGTCCTTAAGCTCAATAAATGACGCAATCACAAAAAATTGGTTAGGGTACATTAAAAGGTATCAATCATAAATAAGAAAATGAAATTTGAAGTCCTATACCTTCTTGGCATCTTGAATTTAGTGAACTTTACATAATGTATTGACGTTTGACTTCCTATACAGCAGAGACATCATATAAAAATAAAAAGTGAAGATACAACAAACTTTTGAGATTAGCTTTTACCTCCAAGTAACGCCTCAATGCTTTGATATTGTATATTCGGTGGATTCCATGAGAAATCTCCCCGGTCATCCTTCTCTTGAATATCGGTCTCACTTCTGTTTGTCCTCTCAACTAACACATACTTATCTGTCTGCCATGCGCATTCCAGCAGTATGGTAGCTTCCTCCCTCCTTGGATAATACTCCCTAAAGACCTGCATTTTAAGTGAATAGAAAAGGAATTCCATAAGAAAACTGCAAACTAGGCAACAAATACACATAGGAACCAAATCACACATACACTTTTATTCATTTAAACTAACCTCGAATCCTTCTTGATTCAATTTCACAGTCTGTTCCGTTTGCGAAAGAGAAGAAACAGTATTGTACAGAAGAACAGAATCAAGAAGCATCTGCAAATAAGAAATTACGAACAATTGAAAAGCACATTATTAATTCATATATGCTATGGTTATTATATTTAATTATAGAACGCAGAAAAATTGTAAAACTTTCCATGTCAATGCAGTCATAGAAATAGGAGCAAAAGCAAGCATTCCACTATTACTATATCCAAAGTTGCTAACAATACCCACGAGAATTTCAAACATCAAGAACCATGAACCCTCCCCCCTCCCCCAAATCCCAACCAAAGTCTAATAATAAATAAATAAAATAAAATCAGATGGTAAGATAACTATATTTAGTGCAACTCTACATGTCCAATCACAGAATGCCTCCAAACATGTCTCTATATTTCAGGTCAGTGAATATAAGCCTCGGAAGGTGTATCACTAACTCATAAAATTTTGAAAGAAATGCCATAAATGTTAGCAACTCAACAATTTCAGCCATAAATTGCCAGAAAAATGGCACATACTTACTTGCTGAACCAGTACTCGTATGCGTGCAAGCACAGCCAGTGTCGTCAGTGAAAATTTCATGAAAAATGACCGAGCAAGCAGCGTGGATATTTCCCTTTGCATTGTTAAGAGAAAATGTTTTTGTCCATCCAAATCAACAACTTCAATAAAAAATAATGCAGAAAGCACTATTATTTAATATAAGATACATATAATAATTTGTTACATAGAATCACGTGATTAACAGATATCAGAAAAATAACATGACAGTTGATTACCTAGCATGGTAGTGATATCGCTAAAAGTTTGTGATCATGCAGTCTTACAAGACCTCTATATTTACTGAGGCCAAAAGTGATTCATCATGTTGAGAAATAATCCACACATCATAAATACTTTCAACAATTAAAACTAAGGATACATAGCTGCCTTCAGCAATGGCTCAACCATCTGCAACAACATGACAAAGAAATCAAGACAATGGGTATACTGCTTGACGGAATTCAATGTAAGTCGTAGGGGAAAAGAAAAAAACACCTCTGATAGTAGGCGGGTAACTCCCAAAAGTCTCTCCAAAAAGTTGTACTTGCCACTGCCACATTTTCTCCTCTTCAAACTGCAGTTATACAAGGCAAGAAATAATGTAAATAACAACTAAAAATCAAGCTGAACTTTTCCTTCGAATAAGCAATTCATTTGTGATAACAAATTATAAATAAAAAAATTCAACAGCAGATAACAGAAAGCCATGATCGCACTTGTTTCAATAGTGGAACACATAACATGGCATATAATAAGTAGGTATTAACAAGTAAGCCCCTCCTCTTGGCGTACCTACACTTGCAATTAGAAGATTTTGGTCTGAATATCAAAGAGCATACTGATCTTAGATAAGCATGTAACATATACGACAAACACCAGATAAAGTTATTAACTCAATCAAGTTCATATCTTTACAGAGGCCTCAGTCGCGAAACACACACAGCCGAATCAAATACAATCTAATTGATGCCTCAGTTTTATGGTGCTGAAAACCCCTAGATTTTCAAGCACTATTGTTCATCAAGTATTTTTCCACTGTCCCAGTACATAACTCAACTAAAAGGCTTCAAAATTCACCAGATTTTGTTCAACCATAAAAGTCTAATCTCAACTTTCAAGATACTCAACTAGAAATTAAAAAAAGTAAGGCATAAGTACAAAGAGACGGTAACAAGAAACACAAACCTTTCCAGAAGCTGAACTTTTTGCTTTGGCCTGTTCCCATTTACCACCAGGAAACAGGCATCAAATATCTCCTCCAAATTCGCTAGTTTCAGAAGCTTCAAATCCCTTCTCACCTACCCACCAAGTAGACCGAAAGACATTAATTAACAGGTACGTGAAACCAACATGCACCAGCAAGCGTCGGTGTATATGTCCAAGACAGAAATTGCTAAAAAGACCTTGAGCATATACTGAAAGTAATGACATCTTCGATGTTGATTCTTGTGTTTATACACTAGTCTCTCAAGAATCCCACATTCCGTCAGGAGCTGACCCGTAAAAGACTTCAATCTCTGTTCAACTGTTTCAATCTCCGAACCCATCTGTATTCAGCTGCAACATCTATACAGACATGCTAAACCATGAAGACCGTGCCCTATATCAGTCAAATTGTTAAGTTTTGTCACCTTCTCACCGGCATTCCATCAAACACTTTTATAGCAGGAGAAGGCATTGTATCATTAACAAGATGCACGATCACCATACCGTAAAGAGATTTTTCACAACATGTCTCATGTCATGGATCAATTCCACAATATGAAGTCGTGAAAGGCAACAAATCCAGTAAAGAGATTTTTCTACGCTATTAAATGTGCCAGTTCGTGGTTGTTAATAATAATTGTATAGTTCATATTTTTTTTAAAATTTTATAAAAAATATACATTATTACATTTAGCCTGGCAACGAGTCGAGCTCGAGCTCGACAAACAGAACAGCAACAACCAACAACAGAACAGAAAAAACAGACTTTTAGTTGGTAATCATTGGCAAAAGCAATTCCAAATATTTTTAGCTTGTAAAACTTCTATAACTTTAGTTTGTAAGATAAGATTTTTAGGATATTTTGCACCAGTCAATAGCAGAAGCAACCGTGTGTCAACAGAGAAAGAAAGATTACCTGGAAGCCGCACTCGTCCCCGACTTGCCTTTCTTGTTGCCGTGAATTGGGGGCTAGGGTTTTTAGAGAATGGTTTGGGGAAAGAATGGAGATAGAAACAGAAAGAGAGAAAGAAGAAGGAAGAAGAAAAGAACGATAAAAAGAGAGAGAGAAAGAGATGGGTTTGATTTTTGTATTATTATTATTATTTTAATCATGAGATTGAATCATAAAATTTTTACATAAATATAGTTGAATTTAATATATGTTCACAATCTACAAAATTTATATATTTATAAATGTTAGTATAATATTGATGTAACTATCATCTTACATTGTTGAACAACATGGATTAATCGGGCCATTAAAATTCAGATCAGACCGTTAGATTTGATAAAACTTACAAAAAAATACATTTGGTCAAGTTTTAGACTTATTGGATAAACGGATGTTGAGATATTGTACTTGAAACATAAGAGTAATTATTCAAGACTGTATCGTTAAATCAGGCCATGTGATTTTATATCATACCGTCTGATATGATCTAATGGATACAGTCTTGTATATATTTAAATTTCGTATGAATCAGGTGCCCAAATTTTAAGATATCGTAATTATTGATTAAATTTTTTTAATCTCATTATATATATAATAAAATAATAATTAGAATTGTTCAACCATCATCATCATAATTATTATTATTATTATTGTTGTTGTTGTTGTTGTTGTTGTTATTATTATTATTATTATGATTTTTCGATTAATTTATAGGAACTACTAAATTTTGACATAAATATATAAATAATAAAAAATCATAAGTGAATTACTTGTCAATTTAAGAAATGTTAACATAATACAAATATATATTAAAATATAATATAAAGTTATATATATCATATTAAATAATAATTTTAATTATAAAAAATTTTACTAAGTTGTTGATTAAATTTATTTTTGTATAAAGATTAAATGTATAAATAAAAGTACCATAATTTATTATTATTCAAAATAAAATGTATGATATTGATTAATAATTATAATATATGATCAATTTAGATTATAAAATTGATAAAATATTAAATATAAAAATAAATATATAAAAAATTCAAAAATAAAAAATATATAAATATACATATATATATATTCACCAACTTGCGAGCCAGCTCGTGAGCTGGTGAACAAGTAAAACTGAGCTCGAGCTCAAAATCGAGCCACCCTAACATTTGTATAATTTATGATATTTTAAAATTAATACAATTTTAATATTATAATTTTTTAAATTTTAATATATTGTTAAAAATTAATTGAATATAATTAATTTATAAAAAATAAAATTAAAAAAAATCATGTTGTGGATCAATTCCACAACATGAAGTCGTGAACTGATCCACGACATGAGGCAATTTTTTTTTAAAAAAAAAAAGTTTTTTAAGTCGAGTCGCGGATTACATCCACGACTCGATATATTTTTATTATATATCTTAACTAAATTATATTATATAACTTTTTTAATAATAATTAAATAATTAACCCGATGCGCATGGGTAGTCCTCTCTATTTTTTATTTTCTTTCTTAGAGAGCTTTAATATTTATTTTTCTAAAAAATATTTTATGATTCGATTCATCTATATACACTATTAATTACGAGGATGGGTCTATAGTTAAAATGTACAGTGGGTTGGGTCGATTTGAAATCAACAGAAATCAGTGCAAAAAAGTCTGATTTAAGATCAATTCATTATTATTCATAGTCAGTTTTGAGGTGTTTTTGGGCATTAAAATAAATCCTAATTACATTTTTAAATCCACGCCAAATCCACGGATTGGCCCAAACCAGACTTGAACCAACTTCGAATGTGCCTATTTTATGAGGAATTATTTTGAATAATTACTTAAATACAAGTATCTTGTAACTGATTCATTATATTGATAATTATATTGACCCATTATGAAGAAAATAGAGTTAAAAAGCTCAAATGAAGCTAAAAGAATGCAATAGAGCGTGATCATGCCTTATGAGATAATCGAAGCTATCTACTGGAAAAACTCATATGGAAAGTTTCTATAGGGAGATTTCTTTCCTTGTACATGAAATTGACGCAAACTGAAGGACGAAAACGCCTCAATGCTGCCGTGTAAAAAGGGAAGCGGACGAGAAAACATGATATGCACTCGTTTTGGAGCTTGGAATAAGGAGTTGAAATACGTCGGCCTCGTCCATTACTTTTTTTCTTTTTTTTATAGTTTATGTTTTTTCAGAATGTTTAATTTTTCTACCAACATAATATGTATCTAATTCCATTTTTCGATTCAAAAGAAATTTTAAGTCCACTCATTATGTTTCGAGATCTCAATTTTGTTTATGTCTTGCTGCTTTAGTGTTTATGGAACGATTATTTTTTAAATGTGATGCAGATATTACGTATTTATAATATATTTTAAAATATTAAAATTATTTATTATATATAGGGAAGATAATTCATATGAAATAAACCCAAATTTAAAATATATTTTGTAAGGACAATCAATTTAGGCCGCTTTTAGCTGTATTAATCAATGGCGCGTGGTGTCCACCCTCTTTCTAATGCGGCTACACGTGTGAGAAGCATCATACCTTATCCACCAGCCCCATCAGGGGGAGCCCATTCTTAGGGATAATATGTAAAAACAAAAAAATTATAAAAAATAAAATAATAATTTATTATTAGTATTTTAAAAAATAAAGCAATTATCCTCTGTCTAAACAGTTGACATAAGGTAATTTATTTTATTTTTTAAAACATATTGATAATTTTGCTTATTTCTTTTTCACAAGGGTTTATTTGCTCATTTCACATATACGTAAACTGTATTTAACTTGATAATTAATATGCCATCCCTAATTTATGATATATTTATATAAATTATTTGTACTTTTTATATAATTAATAAATTACTTTTCACAGTAAAATGGTCGGATTATATAATGATATAACGGTTCTGAAAGGTTTATGTGTACTTTTTAAAAAGTAGGGATGATTTGTATAAATGATATTGACTTTGTCTGATGAGTGTATATATAATTTTCTAAAATACAAGGATGATTTGTGTAAATAGATGCACGTCAATTCGTGTTAATGTAATTCTCCCTTATTATGCTTTGATCTAACAAATAATTGAAATTAAAATTAAGAATAAATTACAATTGCACCCTTAATGTTAGATATAATTATACAAATATTTGTGCCTAAAACGTTATACGTGAAATTATAGTTGTGCTTATATGTAGACGTGTACCCAAGTACAAAATTTTACCTATATACCCCCTGAATTATATTGACGTCTCTTCAGGGGTGTGTTTGTAATTTGGCAAATAATATGAAATAATTATATAATTAGACCGATCTAAAAGAAAAATATGTAATTTACCTTAATAATAATTGTGATGACATAGGGAAAAAGAAGAAAACCTATTTTTCTTTTCTTCTAATAATTGTTAATTTGACTTAGGTAGTAGTTCATGAAATTCCCAAACAAGCCCATAACTTAGATTTATTTACTCTTTGCCACACAAAAACGTTCTCTAGTTCATAAAAGAAGCAAATGAAAAAATTTGTGCCGGTTTATAAATCCCAAAGCATCTTTATATTTAAAAATCAACCACGTTCGGATCCCATTTGAATGAACAAAGCACCAACTGCATCGAAAGTAACATTATAATAGTTTATTTTTCTTTAGACTAGTCATCATTGAACGGGATTCCCTCTAACATATAAAAAGAACCTTGGTGTGAGATGATGAGGAAAAAAAAAAATGAAAACAACAAAGCATAATTATATAACTTATATAATAACTGTAGAGAAGTAAGGTGAGAGGAAAATGTGGAGTACGTTAAGAAGAAAAAAAAATATTAAAATTACTAATCCGACCATTTTAAAAAAAGATAAATTTGGATATTCAAAGATTGATAGGCTAAAAGATTTTATTTTATATATATATTTTTAAATATTTATGCTTTATGATTGAGAGGGGTCTAAATATTTTAAATAAGTTATGATCCACAAGATTCTAATACTTTGCAACCCAAATTTAAATAAGTAACATAGTGTAGAAAAGAATTATTTATGTCTTGATGAAAGAACAAAAGGGAAAATTAGGACAAAATTAGAAAAATTCACAAATTCTTATCAAATTGTGCTTTCAAACCAGTGGATTGGGTTTTTATATATTAAAATAAAATATAATTTAAAATAGAAAATTAAATTCCTTATTTTATACCACAATGCTGGGAAAAGAAGGGGCAGAATGCAATTTTAAAAAAATAAAAAGGAAAGAGGTAATTATGTGTGATTGCAGCTTTTTCTTAATTTAATCTTCCTAAATTGTATTTTTCTAAGTTATGTGGATGTAGATCCACCAATCAACTCTTTGCTCTCCATTCATTATTATTACTATTATCATTTCCAACCTATATTTTTTATTAGATATAACTCATCGCATTTATATAGTTCGATACATTCAAATTTAAAAATATTTTGAATACATCATCAATATAAAATCAAATAATATAATTCGAATAAAAGAGAAGGATAATAAAACACTATACAGTAGGCACATAAGCTCTAAATTGTATAAAATTTTTCTGTGTTTTAAAAAGTCGACAAAAGAATTTCTTTTGATTTAAAAATAGGTAAAATATTTTCCTGTGTTTTTAAAACTCATTTTAATCGCCCCTCTTTGTTAATTACAACTAACGGAGTTAATTTTTTAATAAAAATTATTTATTATATATACATAGTAACTACGTACCACAACAATTAGTAATATATAATTATAACAAATCTAATAAAATATAAGGATGCAAGTATCCTAAAATATAAGCTGTCTATTTCTTGAGTCTACATTGAGAGGAAGAAGCCGGCAAATTCACACCATCCAACAAGTCATCACCACCATTATTACTCCTTCTGCTCGTCCATGGCTACTCAGAAGTCCCACGACGGCGCCACCGGAAAGATGGCTCAACTCTGCCGGAAAATCCTCCACGTCAACATCCGGTGGAGCATCTCACAGAAGATCACAGTGCTCCGGCAGTTTCTCTGCCTAATTTGGCACAGAATTCTTGTATGCTCGACTAGGTATAATTTCCGGTACAGAAGAATATTGTCCCCTAGAAGAAACAGGTCGACTGCGGCCGGAGACTCCGGCCAGGAAGACCCCACTACGACGTCGTCCAGCAGCGGGTACGACAGCGATTCGGATTTAGTCTCCTTGAAGATCAGTATCCTGGGTGATTCTCAGATTGGCAAAACAAGCTTTCTGGTACTCATAACAGCACTTTTTTATTTTATTTATCTACACTCCCAAGATTTCTCTGTTTTTACTTTTTTTTGTGGGGGGGGGGGGGAAAAAAAGGAAAGGATTAAATAAAGGTAAAGTATGTGGGAGATGAAGAAGAGAAGAGAAGCTTGCAGATGAAAGGGCTGAATGTAATGGACAAAACAATGTGTATTCAAGGTGCAAGAATTGCTTTCAGAATATGGGATGTTGCAGGTTTGTAGAAATACATATCTGTTTTCTTGATTATATTTTTAAATGTATTATCATTAATTTCAAGATAATTGTATTTGTTTTTCAACCTCTGAAAAATTACAGGTGAGAAGAGGTCATTTGATCAAGTCCCAATTGCCTGCAAAGATGCTGTGGCAATCCTGTTTATGTTTGATCTCACCAGCAGATGTACACTCACCAGGTATGATACAATACAAAATAATTTCCAGAAATTTGAAGAATTTCTCCTACAGTTTCAGAATTTGAAATTTCCATTTGTGTTTGCAATAAATAATCAAATTTAAAGTAATGAAATTTGAAAATGAATGCAGTGTGGTTGAATGGTACAGAGAATCAAGAAAGTGGAATCAGGTTTGAAACATCAACTTTTGCTTTTACCATTACCAAAATTCACTGCTAGTTTCTCAAAAGAAGTATCTTTTATCACCATGCAAGAACACTCACTTTCTTTTATTTTTATTTATTTATTTTTTTGGCGATGAGCAACTTTAAAGGTGAGTGGATCAAAGTTAGTATAAAGAGGAAATAAATTCAGTAGGTGGAATCAAACTTCGTTCATGGATTAGTACTCTGGCAATAACTATAGTTGTTGGGCTTTGCACATACTGCATTCATAGTTAAGATGATTGTGTATAGTTTATTTTTTAGAAAATATGGGACAATAATTCAAACAAACATTTAATACACAAACTATCGAATACAATTTGAAGTTAACCCTATATTAATTAGTCCTACCCCCACCCCCCCAACCCCAACACCCAGCCAACTACATTGTTTTAGGAGATATTTTTCGTCATTTTATGAAGAATGAAGATATGATACATAAGAGTAATCAATTATATGACAATCGAAATAATAGTGTAGCATATCTCAAGAATCTGACGTTTAGGCTCGTGCCGTCCTTTGTATAATGTTCTTTGCAGACGGCAATTCCGATACTAGTAGGGACCAAGTTCGATGATTTTGTGCAGCTTCCACCTGATATCCAATGGACCATCGTCACTCAGGTATACTGTTTGTTTAAGAGAATATATATTAATCTTGTCCATATTTCCGCATCGGGGTTGGTTGTGTACTCCCGAATTTCTAAATTCTTACCAACATTTCATTATTTACTTAGTCCATTTTAAGACTTGAGAAAGAAGAAGTCATGTTCTTGTAATATGTGGTCCTTTCAAACAGCATTGAGATGGGATCAAAATGGTCCTAAAACCACATTTGAATTGTCAAATATAAACAACAAAAAGTTGTTGGGTTTTGGAAAAAGTTATGAATCAATGTTTGAATCCTTCCTAGTTGGTGGAAGAGGAATGGAATGTCTTTTGGGGAAGACTAGAAGTTGTCCTTGAATCTGGATCTCAACATGCTGCACATGCTCTTACCCATAATTCATATATAATTTGCATCCAATGTTTTACCTACATCTATCACCAGCTAAGAATATAATTGTAATTATCAAACAGTAAGATGCGTAATTACAATTAATCTCAGGACTGTCGATGTAATTAAATTCATACTACTTTTTTGGAATAGCCATAAACTTTGGGTTTCCTTCCCTTCCATAACTCATAAATGTAAATTTAATTTCATCGAATTGAATACTTATCAAAGTGATAGTTTTGTGCAGGCACGAGCATACGCGAGGGGACTGAAAGCAACCCTATTCTTTTCAAGTGCAAAACACAACATAAATGTAAACAAGATATTCAAATTTATCATGGCCAAGCTCTTCAACTTGCCTTGGACTGTCGACAGAAATTTGACAATTGGCGAACCCATTATTGACTTCTAATTCCACTTTTCTACTGTAAAGCTCGCTCACATGTATATATCATCAAGGTTTTATGATCATTGATGAAAGCGCTTGTTTAGATTTTAGGATTTACTTTTATTAAAGGTACCTAAAAAAAGCTCCTACTATCTGATTTACCCAACACGTGATATGGTAAAAAGCTTATAAGCTCGCCCATACACATTTAAAACGTATGAGGACATTTGTACTTCAACCCAGACAATAAGAAGAGTAGATATCACCATTTTCAGACCCATCTAGTTTCATCAATTTTACATATATGGTTGGTGATAACTTGATGAAAAATTCAATAATTGCAGAACACAAGTTAATTTGCGGAAAAAACGCACGCATGCTCGGAAATAAAGATTGGCATCAGTGTAATACAGGCGTTTGTTCTCACATACTCGAGCTGCTTGCGCTCTGCATTCTGAAAGTGCGTTGGCATGCTACCGGAGAGGTGACTTACTCTAGCAAAAAATGCTATTGCCCGAGAACTGATAAGGATCAATCAGTTGAATTCTCATGAAGTAGAACATATTCGCGGCTGCAAAATCAGAAAAGTCGGAGAATTTAGGGAAAAAAACTTCATGATTTGAGAACTGCATGCTGATGTTATAGCTACAGAAATAGAAACAACATAAAGATAAAAACTCTTAAAAGTTCATATCAATGATCTTTCTAGCCTACCTGCTATTACCAAACTTAATAGTATCTTTTTCAAATAGTTCATAGTATCGCTGAGGTTCTAATTGATTGTCCTGCAAAAAAAATAAAGAGTATGAATTTGTTTTTAACTCCATTACAACAACCAAAAAGTGGGATGGAAAATATAACATTCACAGAATAATTTCTATAAATTGCTCACATTAATGAACGTTCCGTTTGTGCTTCCAAGATCCATCAAATAAGGCCTATACATTGCAAATAAGAGACCGAAACTTGTTACTTAGACTTGAATAATGCAATGTTATTGCCATCTCATAGATGTCAAAAACAGATATTGTTAGTCGCACCTCACTCGTTTTGACATGGTACCATCTGGATTCTCCTCCTCCACTTGTCTGCAAGTGTTAAGCACCACAAAAAGTGAGTAAACGC
The DNA here is from genome assembly GCF_000512975.1 of Sesamum indicum. Taxonomy (NCBI): domain Eukaryota; kingdom Viridiplantae; phylum Streptophyta; class Magnoliopsida; order Lamiales; family Pedaliaceae; genus Sesamum; species Sesamum indicum. Next base: position 1,358,810 of record NC_026158.1, read on the forward strand.
ACGAGATAAGCAAATAGAATAAAGCGTAATACACACATTCAAATTATGATACTACCGATACTGAAGAACAGCATGTTGCTTGCTGCAGGATGGGTGGTCCGTAGGGATGTCTGCAACCCTTCTCTCTCTACCAAAAAGATAGCAAGTCTGACGATGTATATAAAGAGGTTCTGCATGTTAAAAAGTTGCAATGATCAATGGCTCCATGTTGTAGAGGTACAACTTCATGAAGGGGGCTAGTGTGACATCTGCATATTTCTATAGGTTACAAGGAAAAAGTGGATATATGAAATTTCTTGGGAACATCAGCTTAATACTTCAGATTGCACAATAAAAAGCTCAAGATAGAAAGGTAGTAATGAGGTTTGAAATCAAGGTAGGGAGTAAATTGAGGATAGAAACTTGAAGGAAAAGTCAAAATTAGAATCAGTAGAGACAAATCTAGCAACATTGTCATATATCCAACACAGATTTACCATTAAGCACTTCGCCGCCCTTGAAAACATACAATCGCCATCTTACATCTGGTTTTCGAGCATCGGGTGGCTCATTAAACAGCAGAGTTACACCTAACAAAGCCGTAAAGTGCATCAGGAACAGTAAAAAGGAAGAGACTTAACATAGACAAGATTGTTAGCTGCACCAATGGATTTCCAACAATTCTTCATCACGATAGAGCAAAGGGATAAAACAGAGACACCTTGAGCAGAGTTCATTTAACTGTTTATATAGTTACCAAAATATTCGCATATTATCTTATCTCACATTGTTTACAATCTCCACGCTGTCATGAATTAAAGAGACTTGAAGAAGCTCCAAATTTTCATCTTCATCTCATCACTGACGTCGTAGAACACATAGCATGGAAAGCACGGTTATGCAACTTATTTGGATCACCTTTCATAACAAATTTGGAGGCCTAAAAATAGAACAAAAGCAGTGTGGTCTGCAGCAGAAATCATGCAGAAAACAATCTTTTAAAACAAGAAAGATTGTAACCAAAGTTAAAATATCATCGTCTAGGCATCCATCACTCAATACCAATCAAATGGTCAATATATAAATGGTGCTGCAAAATAAATCTATAAGTTCACCTCTCCCAAATCAAATGTACAAAATCAGATTCAGAAACGAGCAAAAATGTTAGACATAATGAAGGAGTCAAGATCTGGTATTTTGCTTTTAGCTTGTGTGTAATGCACGAGAGATAAAATAAGAAGAGGGAAACAGTTAAAGTGTATAATATACAGAAAGAAAATCATTACTTCGATCTATAGCTTGTGTAACAACTCAACCGAACCCAGAAGGAATATTCTTTTGGGTAGTGTACTTGCTACAAGGTTGGTTTCTCACCAAATATTCTAAAACTAAGGTGCATTCAAAAACAACATAATGATTTGCACATGTCTCAGACAGCCTAAGCAAACAGCTCCTCAGGAAGTATCTTATATTGAGGTGCATAGTCACAACAGGATTGCACATGAAAAATGAAATGATGCATGGATAACGGAATTAAATAGAATGCTAAAACCAACAGTGGAAGATAAAGCACGACAATAATTGTCATCAATTACTTAAACTATAAGATGGAAATCTGATCTTGTCATACAACTAATAAAGTAAGACTATCTAATACAATCAATGAAATCTTATAATGACAGGTAAACCAGTCCCGTAATTACCTCGGACTCGATTAGTTTCTGCAGCAAGTTTTCCAGACAGCTCAAACGAGGGTTTTTGCTGCAAATTGTAAATGCCAACTAATAAGTAAATACATCAATGTGCAGTCTCAGTAATTAGCAGAGTTACAAACATTCTACAAAATAATGGCCATAGCCTATGATGAAAGCAGAGTCTAATCAACACAAAAGTTTCGGTGAAGGTAAAGGAGAAAGGAACAAGTATAGGAGAATATATAGCCTAATAGCAACTCAATGCAGAAAGGAAGGTACTTTTTCCTTTGCTTCCAATTTCTCTTCAGCAGCCTTCATCTTAGCTATTGAATCACTATCACTATTCCTGCTAAGCAGAGATAACAACAATGTAAAAAGATGTAGAAACAGTGAAACAAATAGCAGCATACAACACTCGTGGAAAATGTTAAGGAATTGAAAATACCAGAAAAGATAACAAAAAAGAGCTAAAACTGAAATCTTGATCAAAATTTGTTGATTTTCAGTCGAACAATGTAGGCAAAATCTCCTTAAAATCAGGGACAAGTCTACAAGAGGGAGAAAATAAGACCATTTGGAAACCAGAAGATTCTGAAAATCTAAATGCAACAATTCTTAAGTATGACGTTAAAGAAGTAGCTCACCGCTGCTCAGTATCTCTTGAATTTGTCAGCTGCAAACATTTAAACAAATAATCAGAATGTATCCTTCTAATTAAATTACAACCTCCATTAAGGAAGTTATCAACATTCAATAAGGCTTTTCAGAAACATGGACAACGAAAACTAAAGACATTCAATGGGATTAATATAACTTCAGTATAAAAAGTTCAGAACTCTCCTACAGGCAAAAGGAAACAGTTAAGACTGTAAAGTTCAAAGTCAGCCTATATTATGATGCATGTGTAATGTATAAATTTTCTTCCCATACAATCGATATGCAGATGGAATTTCACCACTTATGCTATTGGCTAATGCCTATGATGATAAATTCTGCCACAAGAACATTCAAGTAAGTTTTTTTTTCATGTTGCTCTGACATCTTATTAAAGCCCTAAATCAAGTTAAATATCTTACAAGCACACTATCTTGCAAGCATTGATCAGCTAAAAAAAATGAAAAGTTCAGTTAATAAATAAAGCAGAGTACCATGTTGTATCATGAAAAGCCATAGCAAAAAGCTCCAGAGATGAAAATCAAATATTCAATAGCTTTACAACTTAGAAGTTGGTATGACCAAACAATTACAGCTTAACTTTATTACATAGACAGGAAGCAATAAAAAAACAAAACGAGTATTTCAGATACAAACTACAAGGTCAGAAATAATTTGAATCAACCAACCCACAAACTTGAACCATTCTTGATGAAAAATTATGATGGCTACCGTGCTACTTTTTAGTTTGTTAAGACTGGCATCTTCGAGCCAGGATAACTTGTTGAGCTAAGCATTTTCTGTGATCATTACCCCATGTCAATTAGGTTCTCAAAGAACAAAGAGGAAGCTGGAGAAGAAGGGATGTAATCCAGTTACATGCTCAAAAGAGCAGCATTGTTCGCATTGCAAGAGAATAGGAAAAAGAAAGCATCTTGGACCAATTCCCTTAGTTCATCTATGTGTATAATACTATAATAGCTGGTAAACAAAGAAAAATTGACCTTAAAACTCAACTCTACAAAGAGTAAATTGAGTAAATGCATGCAATTCCCCAAGTTTTGCTAATTTTTTGCTTTGAAAAAGTGAACCAAATCATGTCATAAATAGTTCATTTTACGAATCAGGTATAGGCAGTGGATATCACCAGACACCTCATCATGTCCTCTATTATCAGCAGTATAAGGCGATCTTGATCTTCGTTGACCCCTGTGGTGACGATCAGGAGGTGAAGGTGAGTGTCCATGTCTTGATCTAGAACCATCGCCAACTGCATCCCTTCCTGGCCTTCTATCTTTTTTTTCAATTGGCAAATCCCTGTCTAAATCCTTTTCCTCATTTGTGCCCCTGTCAGCCTTTCTCCCATGGTTTTTCTCATGTTCCCTCCCACCACTTTTTTCAGCATCTCGTTCACGTTCAGTTTTAGCTCTTTTTAATCTTTTACTACGTGGTGAAGGAGATCGAGATTCAGGAGACCTTGATCTAGCACTTCTAGGGGACCTGGTTCGACCCGAAAGTTTTCCTTTCTCTGGTGAAAGAGGTGGCGGAGACCTCGATTTCACACGTTTTGGTGACCTGATAGGTTTTGATGGTTTTTGTCTAACTGGAGAGCGAGATACAGGAGATAGTGATCTTCTATGTTTTGGAGATTTGGTGCGACTAGAAAGTTTCTCCCTCACAGGTGAATGAGGGGACCTTGACCTAGGACGCCTTGGTGACCTATTGCGACTTGAAAGCTTGTCTGAATTCGAACTCCTATGTCGAGCAGGAGACCTTTCCCTTCGCGAGGGGGTCCTCCTGCGAGGAGATCCACGATCCCTGACTGGAGATTCTGAGTTCCTGCGTCCCATTGAAGATGTATTACATCAAAAACGTATCTGCACAAATAGAAAACAATCCATGTAAGAAACACATCATAAGATATATACATATATAATTATACACACACACACACACAACACCAAGAACTTATGTGAATAAAAGATTGTTATAGAGTTGAGTAAATCTTCAAAAGGAAAGCATAGTAAACACAATTCAAAAAGTTTATACATTCTTCCCAAATTCAATAGGGAGATTCAAACTACAGTGGTGGGGACCTGATAACTGGAAACAAAACTAACATCCATACACTATTCAATCAGCTTACACGAGTTCCAAACGCACAAACCAATTCCGTAGTTTCTGTACAGTCTGAATTCTCGGTATCTAACGTTTCAAACTATAAGTGTAAGCTAGAATTTATAACCCCCAAGAAAAAAAGTACCTTTAGCTCAATAACCCAACGGAATTACACCAAAAATTATATCATAAAAAAACTGAGAAAGTCACCCAGCAATTTCACGAGAATAAAACATTGTATAAAAACAAGTACTAAGAGGAACAGAATGTAGTAATAAAATGCAAACCATATCTTAACCCAGAGCATGAATATGCCAAATATAATCGAAATACACCGCATTTCTTTGCAGAAACGGGTCTCTTTACTCCTAATTTCCCCCATTATCAAATAATAAAGGAACCAACGCAAAAAGATCAACAAAATTGTGGCGCCGCAGGATAAAGAAATCGTAAACAGATAAAAAACCAAAAAGCAACCAATACTTTTGAGCAAACCTTCATAAAATTAGAGACGAGCACACGAACAATTACCCGAAAAAGAAATTGTAGAGGAGGATTAGGGCTTCGTGTTGCTTCACTGAAAATATAGAGAAACGAGAATACGGCGACGTTTGCTGCCTTCAGCTGTTTTTTGCAGTATTTTCTAGTAGTGGGCTGGACTCCTGGCTTTCTGGGCCAGATCCACTCAACCACTCATTGCGGGCTTCGTCCACATATAAATGTACTGGGCTTTCTTGTCAGGTCTGTTTGGTTTCCTTTTTTGATTTTTCTTTTTTTTAGAAAAAGAATTTCCAACTACCTCTAAAATCTGGGTCGTCTGGTATAGTTTTTTAAAAAATTATAAATATTCTCTTATAAAAAAAATAATTATGTAGCCCTAAATAAAAAGATAAAAATTATTAATTTATCCTTGTTGAAAATTTTTTAGAACGTCTAAAAAGATTTTGAAAAAAATTCAGTGGGTAAAGTAGATACTCCAAAGGGCATATTAGTCCATAAAAATATTTAAAAAATTCAAAAAATATATATATTAAATTACAATTCATAACTCAAAATGATATTTTGATCAGTCCACCGTAAAAATTTAATAAAATATTAACAGAAGCTTACGAAATAAGCTCGTAGTTAGAACTTAGATGGATATTAAAATTAAGAAAATATTTATAAATTTTTAAATAATAATAAAATATTTATAATTACGTCAAATCTGTCCCTCCCTTTTGTCCTCCCTAATTCTTTTACATACCATGTGCATCTGATCTCAAAGAAATGTTCTTTCAAAAAGCATAAGACCCCAAGAAAAACATGCAAGAAGTTTGGTATATTTTTCCTATATTTAATATTTGATGTGTGTAATTTATCTTAATAAATTTATAAATAAAGCTCTAATACAACTTAGGTAACCATTGATTCCTCTTGATACGTAAGCTGTAAGACAAAAAAATGATAAATCACACCAGAAAAGGTTCAGATTTTAGTTCAATACTTAAATCAGTAAAAAATTGTATATGAATAATATTTAAGATCATAAGAAATATATGGTAGAAAAGGTTGTATTTGGGTCATAAAGGGTTGGTATTTATAAATTTTTATATTTGTACACTTTTACGTAAATCACATATCCTTATGAGTGTGTACATATTTGGATTTGGATATAATTGCTATCGGGTAGGAACGGACTCGAATAAAAAGACAAAGATCCTTATTTATTTCGTATTTAATGAAAAAGCTATGAGCATTTAGTTTGTTTTACGATCTCCTGACGATATCCAACACTAATATCCATATTTATTTGAATAATTTGAAAAAAGTCGTGTCTGATTAAATTATTTTTGGTTCAAAATTATTGTCGTTACTGAAATAGTACCATCAAATTTTAACGGGTGAATAGCAATTTCCCCCCCTATGATATTGAAAATAAGCACATTACCCTCTTATAAAGAAAATATAGCAATTTACCCTCTTGTATTTTTTAAAATGAATCTATTTACCTCCTTATATATAAGGAGGCAAATTGCTTCATTTTAAAAAGTATAGAGATGTAAATTGTTGTATTTTAAAAGATACAGGGAGGTAAATCACTATTTGTTTTTTCATAAAAAGATAATTTGCTCATTTGCGATATTACAAGGGGGTTGCTTACGTTTTTCCCAAATGTTAACTATCACTTTTAAAGAAAAATATCATCATAAACTCTTGTGTAAAAATTATATGTCAAGTCACATATATGCAACATTTTGATTAGTATTAATAATGTGTATTCCTCTTATAAATTAATATTATTATAAGGCATTAAAATTTCTTAATTATTATAATTTATTTTATTATTTTTAATTTTATTAATATATTATTCAAATATTAATAAATGTTTTGATCAATTTATTGAGATATTAAAATTTTACGGTTTCATACGAACTTTCCATTTAAAGTCGCTTGTCAAGTGTCAATTGGGCTAAACGCGATTTCCTTGTTTGGGCAAACGAACGAACTTATCCAAGTGAGTGAGTACGTACCTGAAAAGAAAAACAATTTCCATTTGTCGTTTAGAAAACTTACTTGTGATCCAAACATGGCCTTCTCCTGTTCTTCGTCCCCCTCCACATTAAACAGAGTCACGCCATTTCGCGCTTCCAATCCGCGTTGTCCAACAGTCTTTTGCAAGCTCAGCAGGATGGCGGCGACGGCGGTCGATAAGGAACTTGAGAAGATGGCGGAGGCGCTGCAGCGGCCTGACTCGTTCGGACGATTCGGGAAGTTTGGCGGCAAGTATGTCCCCGAGACACTGATGTATGCTCTGACGGAGCTCGAGGCCGCTTTCAAATCCCTTGCCACTGACCATGAGTTTCAGGTTTTACGGCTTTTTATTTTTGTTTGAAAGATCTGTATTTGTGGGTACTGGTGTGGGATTTATTTTCCAGGAGTACTAGCTAAGCCTATTATTTTCATGGGCCATTTCCATTCCAATGCCTGTATTTTTAATCTTCATAAAATATTCTGTATTTTTCTAGTTATTTTTCATTGAAAATCTTTTGTTTATTGGATTAATTGTAGAAAGAGCTAGATGGAATATTGAGAGACTATGTGGGAAGAGAAATCCCACTTTACTTTGCTGAACGACTCACGGATCACTATAAACGCCCTGATGGGAAAGGGCCACACATATACCTTAAAAGGGAAGACCTTAATCATACTGGCGCTCACAAAATCAACAATGCTGTTGCCCAAGCTTTGCTTGCAAAGCGTCTTGGTAAGCAGCGTATCATTGCTGAAACTGGAGCTGGTCAGCATGGTGTTGCCACAGCTACCGTTTGTGCTCGTTTTGGTTTGCAATGTGTTATCTATATGGGTGCTCAAGATATGGAGAGACAAGCACTTAATGTCTTCAGAATGCGGCTTCTTGGTGCCGAGGTTTGTTACTCTCATATCTGTTAGTTCTTCTTAAATGGTGCCCCCTATATTTGCTATGTGTATATGCCTTTGCGTTGTGTTGCAACATGATTGTTACCTTTAAAACTTGTGTGCTGTTGTGTTTGGAGGCCTACGGCCAAGCAATGTGTTAGAATATTATGTTTGTATTTTCTGGGGAGTCTGTAGTTGTTTACTATCTCATCATCAGCTCATTAGGATGCTATCGAGGAGCTACAATCCAATCCAGGCATACCTTTTGCATTGGCTTTTATTGTTGTAATTTCTGTTTATTGATGATGAAGCTCTGAAATTGACAAGCTGTTCAAAGAGTTCCCATCAATTTTGCCAATTGGTCATCTCATGTGAGTTTGATCAGTTTCATAATTTCAAAGGTTACTTGATAAAGTGCTCTATTGATTTGACCCTGCTATTGCTAGCAATTGCAAGATCCAAGGGCCTTTTGTATTTAACTCATTTTTTCTTAGATGGGACTGCTTAAACATATATGTTGCTTTTGTGGCCCGTTCAGGTGGTTGTTCTTGTTAGTGCTCCAGCTTCTCGTTAAAATTCTTAATTTCACATGTAGGTAAGAGCAGTTCATTCAGGAACTGCAACATTGAAGGATGCAACATCTGAAGCTATACGCGATTGGGTAACTAATGTGGAATCTACTCATTACATACTTGGATCTGTTGCCGGGCCACATCCGTATCCTATGATGGTAAGGGAATTTCATGCTGTGATTGGCAAAGAAACCAGAAAACAGGCCTTGGAAAAATGGGGTGGCAAACCTGATGTGCTTGTTGCATGTGTTGGTGGAGGTTCAAATGCCATGGGGCTTTTTCATGAATTTGTTGATGACAAAGACGTTAGATTGATTGGCGTTGAGGCTGCTGGTTTTGGCTTAGACAGTGGAAAGCATGCTGCCACTTTGACTAAAGGAGAGATTGGAGTTCTCCATGGAGCTATGAGCTACTTGTTGCAAGATGAAGATGGCCAAATAGTTGAGCCACATTCTATAAGTGCTGGGTAAAAGCATATTTGTCTTCAATGTCAATTTAAAAAAAAATTCAGTTCTCACAATATCATGCCTAAAAATATTTCTTTATGGTTTTTATAGCCTGGACTACCCTGGAGTTGGACCAGAGCATAGCTTTCTGAAAGATATTGGACGGGCTGAATATTATAGCATCACTGACGAGGAGGCTTTAGAAGGTGAGAAATGATATCTTGTTTTCTATTTTATCATGCTTTAGAAACATATAAAATCTTGCAGGGTCGAAATAATTAAAGGGAAAGGTGCTGCCTTGGTGTTCACTCACATGCTTCCATGCTCATCTTAGTGCTTTGCTGTCTGTGTCTATCTCTGTTCTTATCAGAGGAATTTTGGATGTTTAACGTGTTGTATAGTTATAAGCTGGAGCATTCATCTTTCTGTTTCTCATTAGCATTTTTCTCTACCGGCATGTGCAGCTTTTAAGAGATTATCTAGGCTAGAGGGCATTATACCAGCACTGGAGACATCTCATGCCCTAGCTTATCTGGAGAAGCTTTGTCCCACTCTTCCAGATGGAACTAAGGTTGTCTTGAACTGCAGTGGTAGAGGAGATAAAGACGTTCAGACAGCAATCAAACATTTGGAGCTTTAACAAACGCTATTCTGGAAATGGTTTACATGAACTTCAACACAATTTTTTTTAGGGAAATTAGTTGCATGCATCTTCCCTTCCGGAGGTCTTTTTGCTGTCAGTTGTATGAATGATGTCATTGTAACTTGAACAAAGAATACTTTACCAGAAATCCTAGAAACACATTCCAGTTTTCTCATATCACTGCGGTTGGCCTTGTTTGAAAGCATGATAGTCTAGATAGGATCCTTTCAGTCTGAAAACATTCAAATAACTCGTTCTATGTCGTTATATCGCTTCTCCTGATCCGTTAGGAACGTACCTGTTCGGCTGATGATGTTAAAGCTATCACCCAGATGGTTGAGACAATTCTCATTCTCAAATGAGGTAAAATAATAAAGTCCACTCTATTTCATTGCGGTATTATTTATGTAACAATTTCTTGAATTTTACGGCAATTACGCAGACACTTTCAATTGAAGACCACCAGTTACCTAAGGAACATTTACTATAGCCACTGTACACTGGCCTTGCATGACAGAGTTGATGATCCATGGCATTGGAAAGGTTGTCCCTTCGATGGGATTTAAGAATTTCGACATCATCGTTTATTGGTACAATTATCAATTCTTTTATCCAAAAGCCTCTAAGGTACAAAACAAGAACCAGGGCATCCCACCTAATTAAATGAAAACTGTATAAAATTAAAGACGGTTTCGCAACTCATTATTACTACTATCTACAAGTAAAGCCGCTGCTCCACTTCTTGGGTATATAGACCATAGACAGTTTTATCAACCTCCAAGCACCACAAATCTTCATTACTTCTATCCGTTTGTGCTGCTGCTTCCTCGTATAGAACTCCTACGTCCAGTGTCCTCACTTCTTGGCCTGTAGAATACGTTAAGAACCCGACATTAGACAGAGAGAAGGAGCTATGTTGCAGACAGTTCCTGTCCCGTTCATCAACGTTTGAGTTCTAAGGTGAGATAATGGATCAAGCAGATTGAGCTCATATGATCATGACAACGGTTGCCAACGAGCTTCAATTTATAGAACACCTATGTACTACTTCTATCAAGAGCATGCTGAGAACAAAATAATTATCGAGCAGGTCAGGACTGGAATTTCAAGATTTTAGACAAAATCGACACCTCTCTAAAGATTATAAACCCTAGTCTTCAAGTTTATAGCGACGGCCAAACTTGATAATATATAATTACAATAAAATCTAGTGTAGAGAGAAGTACGGACTTGCTCTGGTGATGCATGCAAAATTGAGTAACTATGAATCTAGACACGAAGGTAGCATACGGACAGGAAAATCTGCTTAAACCACACGGTCTAAATTTGTTAAATTCAGGGTTTCACTTATTTGGTGCTAATGAGTATCTACAAGTAATCAAAGAGTTTCCTTTTCAGGAAGATGCTATCAACAAGCCACTTCTTACCGAAGCCGACAGATATCATAATAATAAGGCGACAAACTGCTCATTTGGATATAGTCAAACTCTTCGATAGTGGAAATATGTGGAATTTCAGGCAGAATCATGATAGGACGAAAACCATACATCATATATGGCAAGAGTAAGCAAATCACCTGGGAATACAAGAAAGTTCCAAGAATTGCAATCGCAGCTCCAAGAGCGTTGACTGGTTGTACAGGTGTTCGGAAGATAATGATAGAGGAGACAATGACGGAAATACGTTTCATGGTGTTCCCAATGCTAAACGTCAAAGGAGAAATCTCGTCCAGTGACATGTAAGACACCTGATTGTAAAGGTGGTAAAATATGCTCTGCGCTGCCATCCACCTATTTGTAAAATGTCAACCACACAACACGTAACCAACACAGTACCATATGAAACAAAAAAAGATCTTGAGAGAAAGGGAGAAAAAAGCCCGAAAGTTTCCCTTACTGCTCCTTGAAATCCAACACAAAGTCTTAAGTAAATAAGCCAAATCGTGTAAAATATTACTCACACGATCATATTTTCAATAAATGCAGTTGCATAATGTATTAGGATGACAGGATCACAAAGTTTACACAAATGCTTGGCTTCATATTCAAGGACACGACAATTACCATTCTAACCTTGCATGTCCCGTAGTACCTATGAGGACTATTATGAGTCAAATAAAATGAAACTAGAAGAAATCAGAGTGGCAGTGCATGTGATTACCAGACGATCTGGGGTCCAATTTGAGACAGAGCTTCTTTGAATCCCGTTGCCCACATCTGTGGTCCCTCCACAGCAATTGCAAACGGAGTGAGAATTAAGAGTGACAGAATAGATAAGCAGGCATAATAGTTCATTCCGCTGACCGATTTCCCCTTCATGCCCTTCTTGGAAAATATATTCCGAAAAACAAACGCCAAATTTGAGATCATGGCCCCCATAAAACCTGATATCGACAGAAAACAACCACATGAATTCTGATGAAAACAACCTGTATTTCCATCCAAAACTCTCACAATGCAACACAACTTTCAATTCAACCAAAATAATGCCAACCTTCTGGAGCAAGAAACTATGTAAACTCTACAAAGATTAGAATTCAAGCTCCTAACGTCTAATTCTTGAATCTTATAAGCTGCTATCCTTTCAAATAAATCATCAAACACTTTGTAACATCCTATTCTGCCAAGCTCCCAATTAGGTACTCTAAAATTTACCAGTCATGTTGAAGTTGAGCTCGGTTAGAGCGGCCAGACCACAACCACCAATGATCGGAACGAGAGACAGGTAAACTGCTGGCGGAAACGTCTCTCCCAGTATGAATCTTGAGACCAACACACTGAAAGCTGGCTCTCCGCTCTTGATTATGTGGGTGAATGAAACTGCCACCTTTGACATACTCACAGTAGCCGCAACATGCCCAATTGTGTGAGCAACTGCAACCTAAAAGCATCAAACGAGAATCAAAAGCTTCACTCTTTTCAAGTGGAAAACAGCACAACAAATAATCAAAAACCCACAGAAATAAAAAACCCAGATCATAAAACTCAAAATTACCAATCATAAAAAAGACAAAACACCCAGATCAAAAAATTGAAAACACAAAATGGAAAGCCCAGATCCAAAAATTGAATACAGCTTAAACCCTGATCACTCTTACCGGAAAAAGGGACTTCCAGAAGTCAAGATCAGTCTTTGGAGCTTCCGCGATCCTCAGCGCCCAAGAAATCAACATGATGAGCGACCCAGCAGCCAGAGACAGCGTCGAGGTTAACCACGGGAAGGGATATGCATTCAACACTTTCTTGTTATAAATATTAAAAATAACATTCAACCCCCACCACGTCGCGAAATAAATTCCAATTTTCACTCTCCTCGCAGCCTCAGATCGCGCTTCCGGAGACTCTCCAATCGGCTCCGATCGTTCAGCTTCATAAGCCTTGCACACGATCCTCCTCGACCCTTCTGTCCCTGCATCAGCCGAAAAAGACTCTACCTTGGAAATGTGGAGCGGCTTAGAAAGCGAGAGAACAAACGTCCGCCGCGGCTCCGCCGGAAAAACCGGCGAATGACGCGGCAGAAACTTCCTTCGTGCCTGGAGAAAATCTGATCCATGGATTGACAAACCCGTTGGCTGCTTGACACTGACAGAAGAGATCATAGTAGTACACAATCCACAGAAAAAAAAGAAAAAAGAAAAAAAATTCAGAGAAAAGTATCAAAAAGTTAGACGAAAATGATGATATCAAAGATTTTAAACAAGAATGGTGAATATATATACGGGTAGTTGAGCATTGAGAGCAAAAAGGCGAAAGATGAAGAAATGTTGAAGCTTGGGAATTGCCAAAGGACAGAATAGGGAGAGAGAGATGTATTGTTCACGGCTTTTCTATATGAGAAAGAGCCTCATATCATATTTCCTCTTCAACATCTACAACAACAAAAGCCCACAAGAAACTCTGCAAAGTGCAAAGTTAGCGTAGCACCTAAATACCAACAACAACGTTTTTAAAGTACCTTAACCTAAATTAAGAAAACACGACATCTGTCTCTCTGCATTGTACTAAATTATATTATTATTATTTATTGAATTTTTTAGATTCTTTTTTGGGTTTTTATTTTTATTTAAGTAAAGGGTTTTAGTCATAAACTGTTTTGTTTTTTCGATTTTTGTGTGCACATAGTAAAAAAAAATCATACTTTTTAAATATATTATAAGGTTAATTATATATTATCATCTAAATTATGTCTGTTTTTACATTTTTCTGTCTAAACTTTTTTTTTTGTGTCAACCTACCATCTCAATTTTATAGAATTTGCACCTTGACGTATATGACTGTTTTTCGATCGATTTTTCTATCAAAAAATATTACATGTAGTGTACATGTGATTATTGAATGCAATGTGAAGTGATGTTTTTGACTGAAATATAAATAAAAAATAATTATATATGGTAAAGTGCGAATCACGCAACCTTGTATGTGAGTGCGCTGATAAATTTTCGTACATTATGTCGAATTTTTAATTATAGAAATAAAAATAGATAATAGCTTCTAAATTATTTAACTTTTTTATAATCATAATTTTTTTTAAAAATATAATCATAAATTATCCGCCAATACAATCCTCATATATATAAAAACCAAACATACGTAAATTTGTTTTAGAGGTAAATTGTATTTTACCTTCCGAATTATGCCTATTTTTACACTTTGCTATCAAAATATTTTTTGGTACCATCTCAACTTTGCGAAATTTGTATTGTCATATATGATTATTTTTTTATTAATTTTCTGTCAAAAAACCATCACATACTGTGTATATATAAAACTATCACATCACATAACCCTTGAATATCACATGTGCACTGCATATGGTATTTTTCCGACAAAAAAATTGACTAAATTTTTTTATAAAATTGAATAGTAAATTAATACAAAAAAAATAAATATATAAAAACAGACATAATCCAAATAATAAAATATAATTAACTCCTATTTTTTTTAAGTTACGAGGGTTACATGCAAGGATTTATGTTATGGGGAATTGAGTTTGTTAGTTTGGAATTTTCTTCTTTATTTAACCATATCTTAATTTAAATTATTTTAATTTTTAAATGTATTTTTTAAACTATCGATGTAATATTTTATATTATCTAAAGCTTTGGATGGAAGTAATAGCAAAATACAAATCAATCACCAACATTTAAAAACACGACTATTTAATTCTAATTTTCACAATTTTGTTTATGACAACTTCGCAGTGTCATGTATCACGACTTAGGTTCATGATGATGGTTAATAAAATAAATCGGACCACATGGGTTTGACGTTGACCCATAAAATTGCTTATTTTATTATTTTTACAAAAATAATATTTATTAAATTATAAATAATTAATATTTTTATTAATAAATTGATTATCGATCATGAGACGATGGTTTTAAAAATTAAAACTGTCAAAATCCAGTTGAAAAAGTTTGAGGGGTATTTTTTTTTTATATAAATTCATTAAAAAATTATATATTGTAATCAAATTTTATTAAAGCAAAAGAATGAATTAAAGGGTAAATTTGGTATTCAAATCTTGGTACGATAATTAAATTATCTTTTATAATAATATATATAGTTTATTAAATAGTGTAAATTATAATGTATTTTTTAAAAATTTGACATAATTACAAATACTCTTTTATTGTTTGAAAAATTATAAATATTATCGGATATTTGGTAAAATTATGTAATTCTCGGATATGAAGTTTGAAATTGTCAATTTTGCCCTAATTGTAACTTTTTAATATATATATATATATATATATATATAATTCAAACGAGATTGATGAAACTTTTTGAAAATTTATATATAAAAAAAAAACCACTTTGTTCATAATAAAATTTCAAATATTTTTTAAAAATAAATAAAATTATTACTCATAGCTCATAATGACATTTTAGTAAGTTCATCATAAAAAATAGATGGAAAGCTAATTTAAATTAGCAGATTACTGTTATTATTAGACAACTGTTAAAATTAGAGTGTATTGATAATTTTTCAAACAACGAGGAGTATTTGTAATTATGTCAAATTTTAGGAAAATTCGTTATAATTTATCATATTAAATATTTAATTTATGCTGATAAATGCATGCCAATTGTTTATCTTATTAAAAAAGAAAGTGAAACACGACTTTAAAGTAGCTGAATACATTGTACCTGATGGGATAGAAATAAATGTTATTAAAAACGTTTGAAGATTAGATCACTTTTGTCTTTTTGTTGAAAATCTATGTTGCTTAATTATTGACCGTACGATTCGAATTATTCTACGTTTAGATACTCATAAGCTCCTACTCCTTTATCATAATTAGATGCCCCTCTCTTATATGGTATATTCCATACAACTTGTTAGGTGCCAATTTTATTCTTTTTATTTATTTATTTCTAAAAGTGATTATTATATGTTATGAGAGTGTTTGCGACAACTTTTAAAAAAATATTTTTTAGCTTATGACTTTAAAAATTATAAAATATAGTAAATTGATATAAAATTTATTATCTTTTAGAAAAATAATTATATTGAGAAACAACGAGCGCATATATTAAGTAAGAATAGTATTTTTTTAATATATAAGGGTAAAATGATCTTGTATTAATAATGATAATTAAATTATAATAACTCAATTATTGATTTTATCTTATGACTTTAAAAATTATAAAATATAGTAAATTGATATAAAATTTATTATCTTTTAGAAAAATAATTATATTGAGAAACAACGAGCGCATATATTAAGTAAGAATAGTATTTTTTTAATATATAAGGGTAAAATGATATTTTATTAATAATGATAAATAAATTATAATAACTCAATTATTGATTTTATCTTTCTATATTTATTTAATTAATTAAATATATTATAAATGTAAAATATGCATACGCATCGCATATCCTTCGATCACAAGTAATGATTATATGTAGTCGTCGGTTTCTGAGAAAAATAAATAAAGAAAATTGAGAAAAGGGAAGCAGTAAATGTAATTTTTTAAACAATAGGGCACCAAATTTTATGGGATGACAGTGTAATTATCTCCATTTATTTTTATACAAAACGATCATTTATTAAAAATTTTCTTGTAATATTTCTATTCATGCATTTTTTTTTATTCTTTTTCTCTATTATAAATATAATAAAAAATTTAAATATTATATACACGCATCGAGTACGCTTCGGTACCTAATAAATATTAGGTTTTGTTGCAATCGCAATTGAATGGGCGGGTCATCCAAAGTGGATATGAGAAAGCAAGAAAAATGAAGATGGAAGTGGCCCAAATGGAAGATGGGCCGAATAATGAATGGGCTGACCCGCAATTCGGCCCAACCAGGAAATCTATTTGAATGAATTACTTGACCAAAAACCTCTCAAGCTAACCACATCAAATATTGATAAAATTTGATATTTTATAATAATTACTCATTCCTATAAATTTCACATAATTAATTTGAAGTCAGAAATTTGGCTTAGTTATGTCAAAATTTAATAATCATTACAAATTGATCAAAAAAATTTAAATTATGTAATTTATTATTGGAAGTTAAATATATATATCATGATATAAAATAATTAATTCTTATAATTATTATTCCAGCAACAAGTGGCGATGTGAAATCTATGAGTGTGCGTACTTTGGAAATGCTGCAAAACACTTCATCGTTGATATCAACAAATATTTCCCACTTAAAATAATAAATTATCAAGTCATTCAGTCATTCATCACATATTTTATTTCGCAATTCGATTTTGACAATATATTGCTGAAAAAGCTCTTTCTATAGATATTGTTGCCACAGATAATATCGACGCCAGCTCAATAAGACGCCACATGAATGAAAAATCACTCGACAATCTTGACAGGAAGACTTGAAAAATCATGGCAACTTGAAAACTCAGAACTTCGCCTCATATTGAAAATATATGTTTCGAATCAGTCTTTTAATAAAAACAATATTATGAGAAAAAATATCATCGTAATGAATCTTAAGAAGATGCATATATAAGTTTCTTGGGCTTTTGGGCCATTGTTCAAATGCTAAGGTTTGAGACTTCACATTGAAAGATTGTAGGTTTGTATTTTACGAATGTAAGTATACGATCTATTTTTATAGTAGTTTTTTATTTTTCTGTTTTCTTTGAATATATTAATTAATTTAAAAATATTGATGTATTGTATCAATATTTTAGTTTAAATACATTGAATGATGTATTAAAAAATCTTATTTAACAAAAAAATCGTGGGGAGGGGAGATTTGTTTTTTTTTTCTTTTTAATTTTCTATATAATTTTTAATTTTTGAAATTTACATTTAAAATGGTCGTGGTTTAATCTATAATTGACTTTCATAAAATGCCACATCATCCAAATTATTCTGATAATTAAAAAATAATAATGATTAGTTGAAGCTTCAATTTCAAGGGCCAAATCTTCAAATCAAGAATGATTATCCTGAATAAATCGTTCTTGGGGAAAGCGCTAACAATTATACTTAAATATTACGGAATAAAGCGCCGATTCCCCCAACTCACGTCACACATGACGTCATCACTAAATTTAATTTTTTTTTTTTGTAGTGATAAAATGTAATTAAAATAAATCATTTTAATTATACAGAAATAAAATTTAGGGATAATTGTACTTACACCCCAACATATGGACTGTTCACACAAATCCCCTCTGTATTTTGAAGAATTATACATACATTTATAAAAAAACGTCGATATCCTTAAATACAAATCACTCGTATTTTTAGAAAAATTACACATACACCCCTAAAACGTCGACATCATTATACGAACCACTCTTGCGTTTTGATTGCTAGAGGTAGTTCTATAATTATGAAGAAAACACAATAGTTTGCATAAATAAACTATAAATCAGGGGTGTAAATATAATTATTCCTAAAATTTGAAAAACAAATGCATGTATCTGACTCATTACTCTGACTTTAATTAATTTGAATAATTATTAGGGCTTTATTCCTCCTCTTATCTTAATTTCCTACATAATTTAAAGTTGAAATTTCGTTTAACAAAAAATATAAGTTAATCCAGTTGTGATCTGAATTGATGAGAGTATTTGATAGCAAACATGTGGCCTTTCTCATTCTTTGACATGTTTACAATGCCATTTTTATTTCAAATTAAGCCTCCATGGTTGATGACCATCCCCAAATTGAATTTTTTATTTCAAGTCCTATTTCGTCTTCTACTGCATTCAACATACATATGCCATGTGTATATATAAAATCTTTTTTTAAATAAAATATATGATATCATCTTTATACACATGACTTTATGTTGTACAAAACAGAAGATTCAGTAGGGTTTATAATAGAGAATCTAATCCAGAGTGTGTGTTCACGCGTGCGGGGGAAGGGGGGTTGAAAATATTAAAGTGAGAAGTAATTATATACATGGCTTTATGTTGAACAAAACAGAAGATTGAGTAGGGTTTATAATAGAGAATCTAATCCAGAGTGTGTGTGCGCGTGCGGGGGGTTGAAAATATTAAAATGAGAAGTAATTATATAAAAGGATAATAACACCGTCTTCTCATTATGTTTGATGTAAATTATACAGACTCTTTGTGGTTTAGAAACTTATATTTTGTATCCCTGATGTTTGTTTTAGTCCAACAAATAGATCTATCCCTTAGTCAAAATCCACAAAAAATTGGCTGATATCAGCCAAGAAAAAGAATGAAAATTCATATTTACCCCTTATTGACTTATCATTTACAAAAATATTTTATGATCAAACAATCCTTATACATCTTCACACTTCCTAATGCATATGACGAGTTACATCCCCACCCTCATAACGATAGTTTGATTAAAAAAAAATATTTGACCTGCAATAAGTCCATAGTAAATCAATCAAGGGTAAATATGGATACTCATTCAACTTTTTTTTTTATTTTTTGCTAATATCAACAAATTTCGTAAATTTTAACAAACGAAAAGATCTATTTATTGGACAGAATCAAACACTAATAGATAAGAATCATGGTTATTTTTTTAAGAAACTTTAATCCCATGAAACTCCAAGGAATACATGGTTGTTTGGGTATTTGCTCTAACTGGAGGCACTGATCCGTACATAGCATAAACCAATGGAATTATATCACTAATTCAAAGTCATTATTAGATCAGGAAAAGAAAATAGTTCCAGAAGAATAGGATTTTTAATTATTTAACGACCAATGAACACAAAATACATTGAAAATATCAATGTCAGCCACTTGTTAACAAGTGCAATTAATACTTAATTATCATTAGTCAAAAGCTATGTTACAGGCTTAAAGTCGTGTTCCTCTTCCAATTAAAGTTGTTTTAAAATTTAATTTCGTCCAATGCTTTTTATTCATATACATCATTCCATTTATTCATTGTTTGAGTCACGTTTTTCCGTTTTCCATGTACACACCATCCTTTTTTTGTTCCGAATCCCTCAAAAGATTTTAAAAAGTGACAAAGGAGACGAAAGAAAGGGGTTAATCGTAATTTAAAATCTGTGTTTTGACAAACGAAATAAAAGAATTTCTATCTAAATCGTTGATAGTGAAGGTATGGTTTTCAAATTGATAGGACCTATTGATGTATATGCATTCCAAGCTTAAATAAGGTATTTTGAGAAGATAAGAATATCAAAGAAAAGTGCGACACAAGATAAGAGCGAGATTCAAAGATCATACCAATCTGAGCAGAATTCTTAAAACTTTACATGGAAGTCGTGCTACTTGAGTTTTGCAACTTTTCAGCACAATAATCTGATATTCTGTCTTTATCAGCCGGCGAGTTGTTTGAAATTGAAAGAGTTTGCTGCATCTCAAACAATTAGGCAAGACAATAAATTAGACAAGTAAAGGTCCACTTCTTCATGACCTGATAGACTTGTTCAAGAAAACGAACCGCAACATAGAAAATAAGATTCGGCAAATCTCAGTTAATGATATTATAATCCCACATAACAACAAGGTCAAATCATTCCATCTCACTGTTTTTCTGCTTCAGATTGGTGTATTTTACCTACCTCTTAACTTCAAATCGTCTATATAAGTCCAAACTCAGACTTGTCCGAAACTGGATCAGGAAACCTCTTCCATTTTCCAGAGTATGGATAATTCTGGCATTGCCCGTGATGCAAAAATGGCAGACTCTCCCGAAGAAAGTAGCTGGACGTTCTACATTCAAGCCTTCATTTGCGAGAATGATGATGAGATTAGTTATTTCTCTTCTGAATACGAAAGCCCTTCTCTTGTTTCTGATGCAGCCTCTTCTGCAGTAAAGAAGTTGAGATATAAGTGTAGAGAGGGTATAGAGTTTTCTTCTAATAGAAACAGGAATTGGTGCAAGAAACAGAAAACTGAATTACCAGCAATGGATTATGATTTGGAGGACACTGCAAGTTCTCCTGTAAATAGTCCCAAGGTCAGATCACTTCCATTCTGTCCCTGGGTTTAATGCAATTTGCATTTTCTGACGTGTATTTCTTCTTTTCTTGCTACCAACAGATTTCTTACATTAACCCGTTTAGGAATGAGAAAGAAAAGAGTAAGGGCGACGAGGTAAACAACTACTCCTCATTGTTGTTTTGTTTAGAAGCATTATTTTCTATGTTTAATTAATTTACAAGTTTATTTTAATTGTTCAGATAAAAAAGAATACATTTGGCAAGGGTGGAGTATATACTGACTACACAGACTTGAAGGACCGGACCTGTAATTAGGACTGTTATTGTATTTACAAATAACCCCTGCTCCATTCTTCATAACATAATGTTTGTACAGATTTCCCATTTATCTTCATAATAATATCAAAAGTGTCGTTGTTAATGGATATCACAATTCAGATGAGTATTTATAATTTTTTAAGTAATGAGAAAGTGTTTTTAATTATATCGAATATCACGAGAGGTGATTGTAACGAGCTCAAATGATGTCAACCCAACGAGTGTCCACTTATGTTTGATTTATAATTTATTTACTTTTACTTTCTATGGTTTTTATTTATTAGTTATTTATCAAGAAAAGTGTAATTATTTATTAATTAAAAAAATAATTTATCTCTTTACGCTTTTAAAATGAAATAATTTAAAATGAAACAATTTAGAGAATTAAATTGTTTCATTTTAAAAAATATAAAAAAAATAAATTAATATATTTTACGCACACATTGTTCATGTAATTGAAAATCTAATTGTGGATGCAAATAATATAATAATTACTATAGTCTATAGCAGCAACAGTATTACAGCGATAAAACCATCCCGCTTGAAACGCAAACTGCAAAAGCAAAACACACAGCTCACGCACTCCACATCAAAACGAAAGCGAGTGCATTCGCTTTCGCTTCAAAAATCCATGCATGTTTAATCTAACGATCGCGTTAAGCTCCAGTCCGCGGACCTGTTGAATTCGATTGTTTTAAAATTTTTTAGGTTCCTTTATTCTTTGTATACTCTGAAATAAGTCGATCGATCAAACCATGGTTTCGACGAGTAAAATCAAATCCGTGGATTTTTACAGGTTAGTTGCTTCTGTTTGATTTTTGAGTTTGAATGTGTTTGAGTGTTTGTAATTCCATCAACTTGTCTGTATGGGGAATCTATCAGTCTCATTAAATCATTTTCTGATGGAAAACTGAGGAGATGTTAGCAGTTAATTCGAGAATGTTGCTACTCTATCACGGGTTCAGCCGATGTTATGTGCATTATGCAATGAAAATGTAGCGCATGTGCGAGACTATCCCATGAATCGTGTTGAATCCACAATGCGTTTTGTTTGGGTTATTGTTGTAAACAGTTCTTTGTGCTTCAATGTGGAACATTTAAGAGTAACTGTTTTCAAGACTTCACTTTCAATAGATTTGAAGACAATGGTGCTTTCATATGATATCACCTTCTTATAAGACTTACTGAATATCTTAGAGCAGTAGGTGAGTCTGGCAATTTGTAGGACTTGAAGTTCTCTATTTTTCTATTTTTTCTTCTTGCAGGAAAATTCCCAGAGATTTGACTGAGGCATCATTAACGGGGGCTGGATTGTCAATTATAGCAGCCTTTTCAATAATCTTTTTGTTAGGAATGGTAGGAATGACTAATGCAGCCTTGTCGATGATTAATCTATTATTACCTAAATAGACTAGATAAGGCATGACCCTTTTTTTCACCAGTCCTTATCATCCAGCAAGATTGTTGTCTTGCTCATTTTTACTATTACTACTACTGCAAAAGTATGGGTTTGTCATTTGGCCAAAACCATGCAGTAAGACCCTCTCTATCCCTTCAATTCTTTTGTCATATGCAGGAACTGAATGATTATCTGACAGTGACCACCTCTACATCAGTTGTTATTGACAAGAGTTCTGATGGAGATCTTTTACGAATTGATTTCAATATAAGGTAGAAATTTTTTTACTCCCTTGTTACTCCTTTGCATTGCTCAGGCCTTCTTTCTTTTTAGCATGCACAAGAACCTTGCGAGGAATAGTCCAAGAGGCTGGTTGCTCAGGAAATCATAGAACATAATATCAGGAGTTGTGGACACTGTTTTCCTCTTCTTTGTAGTATTTAGTTGTCCAGCCTGATATGGAGATAACATTTTCTGGTTTACTCTCGGCAACTATAGAGTTTTTATGTTAAGAAATATATAATTCATATATGTTTTGTTCTATTGTTATAGGTTCATGGACTTATCTCGCATACCTTTCTTAAAAATAACCATACATTTCTGCAATAACTGCAGAAGAAAGTCCTGAAAGTGCAACTTCTAAATGCCATGAATTAATCTTGATCCAATGTTTTTGTACTTGTTTGATACTTGTGAGTCTTTGTTTTAGGATCTTAAAATTGAAGCACAAGCCTGTGGGTGGACAATAATGTTCCATAACACTCATTGGCTTATTGACCACCAGAATGGGGGTTAATGTTTTGGGCTTCTATTAGTTAATTAAATTCTTTCTCAAAAACTTTAGAGAATTTATTATATGTCTTTTCTCATCTGCTTCTTTTCTCTTGTCTTTCATTAGTTAGATTCTTTGAGTTATATCTACTTTCCTTAACGACTTCTTAAAATTTGTGTAGTTTTCCTGCATTGTCTTGTGAGTTTGCATCTGTCGATGTCAGTGATGTCCTGGGAACGGTAAGTTTTATTAATTGATTTCTTATCAATATCTTGAGTAGCAAGAGCACTTTCTGGCAGTTACTACAAATCATTTCGTATTAAAATTTAACTGGAGAGACAGACTTAGTTTAGTTAAAATGTCCTTTCAGCCTTGAGGGCAATGACTTCTTGGTTTAGTGCATGTGTTTATTCATGTCTCTCAATCTATATATAGTTGGATAATATGAGTTCCTTTTAAATAGTATCTCCATCTTTTCCGAGTGTATAATGTGTTATACTGATGAAGCGGAAGTAATTGAGTTGTAGGTAGGTACTCCGTAAGTGTTAAGGCCAGTTGACTAGTGGTTAACAGCTAAACACGTTACCTGATATAACATTGATAAATCAGGGCTCAATTGTATGTTTTAGACTTTTAGTTCTGCAAGATGTAGGCTAGGCTTCTTTATAATGTGTGCTTAAATATATCTTCGAGCGCACTTGATTTAAATTTTTATGCGTCAAGAGAAACAAGAAATTTATCTTGCAGCTTACTTCTATTATATCTACATTTCATATTTAAATGAGATCTTTTTCTTGTAATGCTGCCATTTTGTATATTACTGAACTGGTTTCCTCGTCTCCTCAGAATAGGTTGAACATAACTAAGACTGTCCGTAAATACTCAATAGATTCAAATTTAAATCCTACTGGTTCTGAGTTTCGGTCAGGGCCTACTGCAAACGCAATTAAGCATGATGAAGAATCTGATGAAGAGTATGGTGAAGGTTCTGCTGTACTCAATGAAAACAATTTTGATAGGATTTCACACCAGTAAGTGTATCTTACTCGACTTCGAATCCTCTACCTCCATCTCTTATTTGTCTTTTGAATAACATCTGCACCGGTGATATTCATGATTTATGGACTGGTAACATGCCAAAAATATTTCTTTGGCAGGCATGCTATTTTGGTCGTTAACTTCTTTGCGCCCTGGTGCTACTGGAGCAACCGCCTGGTATCTCTCTTTTTTCTTTCTTTTTTTCCCAATTGTTTTTTTGAACCTTCCCTAGGGCTGCTAATGAGGTTAATGATGGATGTAGTAGATTATTAAGTCTGTGTCTGCCTGCCATGTTCATTCCAGAAACCTTCATGGGAGAGAGCAGCCAAAATTATAAGAGAAAGGTGTAATATCATCTCCAATTTTTTATTGCTTTGCTAAATTAGTAGCTGTCCAAATTTCACTTTAGTTTAAGATAAAGTCACTAGCATTGCTATCACATTATAATCCATTTAAATGCTCATTGGTTGTGTTGTTCAGATATGACCCAGAAATGGATGGGCGTATTCTCATGGGGAAGGTTGATTGCACTGAAGAAACAGAACTGTGTAGAAGGTAATTCTAGATAAAGGTCTTTCTTAATATTCTATATTTTACTATGATACTGGGACATAATAGTTTCATATTTGGTTACAGCATTTGTAGCTATGCTATAGTTTGTTCTCATTTAAGGTATCTCATTTCTTGTAATTTGCAAATTTTGTAGAAATTTACTGTATGTACTTCATTACAGGAGAACATGCTTCTAGGCACCCTTGGTTGTGGATACCAGTGTGCCCATTTAGATACTATGCTGTATGAGTTTTTAGGATTTTAGCTGTTAAATGCTGTTTAATGAGGATAGAGCTTGAGGTAATTAACTGGAGCAGTGTGGACGTGCATGAAAAAAGCTTCAAAACTAATTATAAAAATGTAGTAAATACTATACCATTTTTATTTAATAGTAAAAATGTTACTAAACTAGGAGTGAGCCTATTGGTTGGTATTATATTCTCCATGTTTCATTTTGATGAATCAAATAGCTGAGTGTTGAACCTTCCCATATTTGGCTAGGCAATTCCATAACACACATATCGCTTCTGCTGGTCTGTTAAAGTTTGAATGTTTTGATGTTTTTCTCATTCTTTTAGGTTTATTCTAAGTACTTGTCCATCAAGCGCATCTTTCTATGTTTACATTTGCTTGGTTAAGTCTAATATGGAGGTCCATCAGCATCATTTCCCCTTTATTCGCCGTTGTAGTTTCCTCCAAAACTTGCTACTGCAACCAAATCCAGCCTGAATTATTCATACATTGGTGTGTTTACAGTCTATACTTGTCTCTCTTGTTCTTGGCTTCCCTTTCTCTCTTTCTATTCACTGTCATCTGCAACAAATGTGCAGGAATCACATACAAGGGTATCCATCTATTCGCATCTTCCATAAAGGAAGCGATGTGAGGCAAGTTATTATTCATTTGCTTTCTATATTTACTTCAGGCATATTGCTTGCTTTACAGTTAATACCAACTCTAGCTTTTATCCTCACAGCATTAAGTGAAAACCTGCGTTATATGTCTTCTCTTTCTCTTGAATCAATTCATTCTCTATTTTCCGCAGCCAATTAGCTTTTTTTGTCATTTGAATGCCTGTTATTCAATTAAATGTTTTCCTCTCTTTTTCCTGGAAGCAGAGGGGATCACGGCCACCATGATCATGAGTCATATTATGGTGATAGAGATACAGATAGCCTAGTTAAGGTGAGAATCTACAGTATTAGTTGGAGATGCAATTTTTGGATTGAGAAATTGCACAACCATAAAACATGGTGGATATAGATATAATTGGTGACTCTTATCCTTCTATAGGAAACTGAATGCATTTGATCCTTGCAGGCAATGGAAGATTTGGTGGCACCTATTTCTTTGCAGTCGAAAAGGGCTTTAGATCGTCCGTCCACTGAGAATGATGTAAAAAGGCCTGCACCTTTAGCCGGAGGATGTAGAATTGAGGGTTTTGTACGTGTGAAGAAGGTAACAATAGCCACTAAGAGATGTTTTGGCTTAAAAGCATTTCATAAAGTAAATGCATAAATACAGTAGCTGTGTTTCATAAGTACATACATATATCTTGTTTAGTTTCCTCCGCGTTATGCAGGTGCCTGGGAATCTGATCATATCAGCACATTCAGATAGTCATTCCTTTGACATAACTAAGATGAACATGTCACATTTTGTTTCCCATTTTTCTTTTGGTAAAAAGATCTCCCCAAGGGTGATGAGTGACGTGAAGCGGGTACTGCCCTATCTTGGTGCAAGCCATGACTGCTTGTCAGGCTTGTCGTATATCAGTAATCCAAGTGATTCAAATGAAAATGTAACTGTAAGTTCATCTTTACTTGCTTCTTTCTGTATCCTTACAGCTTGTTCATCTGTATCTGTACTGTTTTTCAGTGAAGTTCCTACAATTTTTATTTAGAGATCATCAAGTATCCAGGCATTAACATCACTCCTCTCCTATCCTTTCCTGTTGAGTAAGATGAGACTTACTTTCAGTTACTTGCAAAAGGCCTACATATAAAGCAAGCTGTTTTGAATAAGTTTAAGGGTTAATTACACTTATACCCCCTCTGAAAATGTGAAATTACAGTTTCCCCCAAAGAAGTTTTGAAATTACAGTTACATTCCTTCGAAAATTCTTCCTTTACACCTGACACTTATATGTTAGGATTGGACAAAAAATGCTAATGCTAATAAAAAAAAATTACATAAATTTTCAATTTTGCATCTAAATTTAACATTTTCATGTATATTTTTGTACTTATAAAGAAAAATATATATGTGGAGTAAGTTAACATATTACAATTTTTTCGTTATAAGTATAAAATTATTACTTGACAATGTTAAATAGGGATAAAATTGAAATGTTATGCAGTTCTTCTGCTAACACTATTATTTTTCGTCCATACCCTAATGAAAGGGTAACTTTTAGAGGGGGTGTAACTGTAATTTTGGAATTTTTTTGGGAGAAAGTGTAATTTTGTATTTTCAGAGGGGGTCTCAGTGTAGTTATCCCTAATTTTAAAGACGAAATCCAACAGGTTACTTCATAAACTCTTGATGTATATTGATTTCTCTGCTTTGCTGTGTTACCTGTGAATTTAATCTTCTTTTCTCCTTTTTTCTTCCAAAATTTTTAATCTAATTAATTTTGTCTGTTTTATGATTAGAAAGCTAGTACTGAACTTTCCTCATTGCGGACATCTTGCGTGGTAACAGGAGAAACAAAAACAACATTCCTGTACTCTTGGTGGATTTTGCTTGTGTTTGAGACTCTGTCGAAACTATTTATTTGAACCAACCCTTTATGGATTATCAATCAATAACTTCATATTTTGGACACTTGCAGATTGAGCACTATCTTCAAATTGTGAAGACTGAGGTGATGACAAGTTCTTATAAATTAGTTGAACAGCACGAGTATACAGCGCATAGTAGTTTGGTTCTCAGTCTTGATATCCCTGTTGCAAAGTTTCATTTC
Source organism: Sesamum indicum (assembly GCF_000512975.1). NCBI lineage: Eukaryota > Viridiplantae > Streptophyta > Magnoliopsida > Lamiales > Pedaliaceae > Sesamum > Sesamum indicum. The sequence goes on from NC_026158.1 coordinate 1,386,765, forward strand.
GAGCTATCACCAATGCAGGTATTGAGCTCATCTATTAATTCTACTAAAATGCTGTATCAACTATTTCCAATTGTTTTCACCTTTTATTTTCTTACCAGGTGTTAATAACTGAAGACTCTAAATCTTTTTCGCACTTTATTACAAATGTTTGCGCAATTATAGGAGGTATTTTCACGGTATGTGTTTAATTTCCTCATTTCCCATCCTATTTCCCTCCTTGCCCGTTTCCTTAATCAGCATCGCTAACTTCTTCTTTAATGTTTTTCAGGTTGCTGGGATCGTGGAGTCGCTTCTGCATACTACTTTCAGGCTTATGAAAAAAGTTGAACTAGGGAAGAACTTTTGATCGAAACACCCTTTAGTCGGGCTCCTTGGATAAGTTAAAACTTCAGAATTTGTTGAGGGATGAACTTTGTTCTCAATTTTGTGGTCCTTGTAGAAAATACCTTACTGAAAAAATCTTCTTCTGATTCTGTGATCATGTCGTTTGCCCTTACTCTGTGCTCTATGGAACGATAGATTGAGCATTAGAATGTGATGAATTACGAGTCAAGAGTTTAGTGTTTCTTCTCACCCAAACAGGAACTTTGTGAGAGTTATAGACAAGCTTCATTCAGAAGGTTATGTAGTTATGCGAAAACCATTAAGCCTATGAATGAAGTTCTTTTTTACTGTTAGTTCATTTCTTATGTTCTCCATCTTCTACAAATTTGTCGTCTTGTTTAACCTGAACAGGGCAAAAGATGAGGAGAGCAGGGAACGGCATCAACTCAAAGAGATATAGCAAAATGCACGACATTTTATTCCAATTAGTGCAAAAGTAGATAATACACAATGGCCAACACAGTCTCAGCTTATTTCTCACTTGTATCAAACAAATAATGAATCTACCAACATTCCCATTTTGAGTCACTCAAAACAATCAAAACAAGGGAAGAAAATGTAAAAGGACCCAAAAAAAGAAAAGAAGTTAGAGACCATTTTCAACATCAAACAGCTAAAACAAGTGATGAACCAAGGAAAGCTGTTATGGTTCCAAAAACACTGAGGGGAAAGGAAGAAGCACCGTTCTTGGGTGGAGAAGACTCCTGGGCCGGGGCCGGAGATGGGTTTATCTCCACCCCAGAAGGTGGAGATGGGGACTCTTCACCAGAAGGAGCTGGCGACGGGGGCGGCACCACTGGCGACGGAGGCGGCACCTCTGGCGACGGTGCAGGAGGAGAAGACGGAACTGTTCCATTGGAGTAATTCTTGCTTCTGTCAGCCATAACAACAACTACTAACTTTTCATTTTTATGGCAGTTATCAGCCACCCCACTTATGAAGTAATGTGGCCCTGATTGATTAAACTTGAACAGAGTGTGCCCATCAGTGAACTTCTCAAGGGGTGCTGCTGTATTGCAATTTGTGTAGTCATCTTTGGTTACATGGAGAACACAGTCCTTGTCGCCAGCATATACAAACACTGCACAAAGATACAAGATATCACTAGTCTTGTCAAGCTCTTTTCTATCTGCTTATCATGCTTTTATGTGCTCAAAATCAAAAGGCATAATTACACCGACATCCTCTTTCAGTGTTGTCCTCATAACACAGACAAGGTGTTAATGTAAAGAAAACATTGTTAATATCAAACGCAAAAGCAACATTATCCCTAAAAAAACATCAAGTGAAAGAAAAAAGAACAAGAAGCAAGTAGAATACTAACACAAGGTATCTCCAATCTGAAACCTGTTCTTTTCTGCCCACTGGTTGTAGCTG
>NC_026158.1:1388535-1422782 GCF_000512975.1 Sesamum indicum
CCTGAACCTCCAACCTTGAACTGAAATCCATGACATCTCTCAATCAGCAAGAAAACACTCAGAACCCCCAAAAGCCCAAATGCTTCTTGAACTGTCTGAGCCATTGGACAAGAACAGCTGATCAAACAATTCAACTACTTCTGATCTGTGATGTTAAGACAAGTAATCTTGGACAGATTGAACAAGGTATTTGTAGGTGAGTTGGGATCAGCTTTACAAGCTGTGGAGCTGAAGCTTTTGCTGCTTTTTGTTATTCTCTACCTCCATCTCCGATTTCTTGGCTTAAGGTGCAAAGCATAACGCGGCTTTTTTGACATGAGAATCTGTAGCTCTTCTCAGCTTTTTTTAATCACTTATACTGGTAGGGTTTTTGTTTATACTTTGCTTGACACTGATCAAGAATCTGCAAGCCTTGCACTTTGGGAAATGGTATCTGAACTAGCTAATCCATGTTTACTGAACTTTTTCTGCCAGTTCTTTTTTCTAGACCTTTTCATGCCAAGGTCCTTGTGATTTTTCCTGCGTGTTTGTGGGGGGTGGGGTGGAGGGTTTGGGTCATGAAGTTGAAGAAGGAATGTGATCAAAATGCAATTGGATTTGTTATTACATAGACTGATGACCAGTTTGATTCTGATCAATCAGATCCTAAGGAGACGAGAATCACATGCATGCATTCTTGAAATTCACTTGGGAGTTTATTTATGGTCTGTATCTTTTATTACACATTGACATTATATCTCATATTGTGAATTATGTATGTATTCTAAGGGTGTCAAATGGATAGGGTACGGCTCTACCTAAATATATAGACTAATTCTTAGATCCATACTAAGATTCAATAAATATTAACCTAAGTCTAAGTCCAAACTCAGATCCATAAAAGAATATAAATTTGAAAATTTGAGTAGGGTCGCTACTTATCAATATTCATAGGCCTATGTACTCAATTCAATTAGAATATCATTTATCAATCTGTTTAAATTCAAGTGAACAAATCTAAAAAAATTTAAAACACTACAAAAATTTTATCCTGTAATAATGTTTGGTTAAAGTGATAGAGTTGAAGCTTAAAGTTCTGTGATATTAATTTTGATTGCTATCAAATATGTAGATCTAATAGTCATTTCATTAGATTATCTTTTAAACAATATAATAAATAATATATTATTGATAAATTATGAGTAAATATAAAAAATAAAAGATAATTTATATTGATAAATTTAATATAAACGATATGTAAATTATTGCTAATCCAAATATAAATAGTTAATCTATTTTGTCTCACTTTATTGATTTTGATCTAACTAAATTTGTAGTGAATATGTATATAATATACTTTCCCTTTTCTTTTTTAAAAAATAAATTATTTTGGCTTTTTTCAATTACATTATCTTAAATAAAAAAATATCAAATATTATCGAATAATATTAAGAAAAAAAAAAAAAAAAAAAAGTCTAGGCTCTATCCAAACTCAAAGAATTAAGTCCAAAATAATGGCATTGGGTCTTGAGAGAGTGGGTAGGGTTTAATATAATGGGTCTATATTGGGCATAAATTTAAATGAGGTAAGACCCTTAACACAAATAATATTAATTTAATTATTAAAGTATGATAACAGCCCACATGTTTGAGTGATTCGAACACACAGCTTTATAGCCATGAGATTTCAGCTTCGGTCAATTAAAGTAGTTGAATTTTTTTTTTTATATATAATGGGCTAATTCTATACGAAGGGTGATAATTATGTCAAACCTCGAGATCTTGTTATTTTTGAAGAATTTTTGAGGGTTGCTAAATTGGCACTTCAAAAGATATTGTAAAAGCAAGATAAAGCTTCAATCTTTCATGAGTAATTAATAATGTAACTCCCACACAATAGGAGGAAAAGACCTTTGATCAATCATCAACTTAATATTTTTATGAAATTTTTTAGCAAGATCTGACTAAATCAAATTAATTATAAAATAAGTCGGTTATTTTTTTTCAACTGTATATCAATCACATGTCAAGTGTATTGTACTTACCATCTAATTAACTTTTGTTACGGGAAACTTGATTTGAATTAAAATTGTCCTATTTTGACATTCCTCCACCCCTATAAACCTTGGTTAATGGGGCAGTATCCAAGAAAATATTGAGCCCCAATTGGTTCAATCCGGGCTTCTCCTTTTAATGGGCTTCATAGGAATGATAAGCCCAATTCTTTGTTGGCCCATTAAGAGAATCAGAAACCAATGGGGTCCATTCTACCCCAATTGGCCCGACCCGTACAGGGCCAGTATCACGCTCTAATTTTAGCGCGTGGTAGGGACGCTCCACCCTCCACCACCATTTGAAAAACCCGGGAAACAAGGCGGGTGGACGCGAAGTCGCTCGATGGCGCGGCATTCTCGCAGGGTGCTTGCACCAGTTACATTGAGTACGCTTTAAAGGGAGAAACCAAAGAGAGAGGTTAACCCTTTCAGAAGCGTTAAAGCGTAAAACAGGCGTTGTGTGTGGATTGGGTGTCTGGGTCGGGTCGCACATTCGCAAGAATCACCTTCTTCACCTACATCGCCATCTGCTAAAATAAATCAGAGACAACCAAAAAAGAAAACAACCAACTCGTCTTTTTGTTTGTTTGTTATTGTCATTATTATTGCATGTTTTTATTGGTCTCAGGTTTTCTTGGTTGGAAAGGGTCCCCTGAGTCATTGCTAAAAGCAACCAGCTGCTGGGTGCTGTTCTGTTGAACTTTTTTTATCAGGGTTGTGGGAGTAATTGTTGATTTTTGCCTCACTTCTTGAGGAGACTTTTTCATGTTTTGATTGTCCTTTTTTCTTTTTTCGACGTAAAAGATCGTTTGTGGGTGGTGTTACAAAATGATGTGGAGGGACCCAGGAACCCCAGCTGATGATTATTATCAGGTCCGCCCTGAATGCAAAGATGTTCCTGAAAGCAAGTTCAGGATCAAGGTTGGTTTGTTTCTTGTCATCTTCTTTTCACTTGTTGTATTAAACTTCTGTTATGTTCCTTTTGAGTTTCTTGATATCGTTAGTGTGTGTTTGTTTGTTTTTTCATATATAAAAAATATTATAAATGACATTCTAGTTTTATTTTTTAGGCTATCTGTTTTAGCTTTAGAAATGGTTGAGAAATTTTCGCGGGTTCGATCATGAATGATCAAATAATACATTTACGATTTCCTCTAAATACGGTGTCCTGATGAGAGAATTGGTCCTGTTTGAATTTTGATTTGCTTTAAGAGTTAATAGAGGATAAACGATAATCCTAAGAGTCGGGGGGATTGCATTTGCAAATCTGGGGTAGTGGATCATCTTATGATGTGGTTGTTTTGCCCTCTTGTTCATTTGTTATTTTCTCTCTCTATGTTTTTTTTCCTTAAAAAAGAAAGGACATCATGTCAAGCTAAGGATAATAGACGATGAACGTTAATTTGAGCTTTGGGATTTTTTACGCTAATTTGACAACAAGTTGAACAATTACGATTGCTTAGATCAAATTGTTACATGTGAGATCTTGTTTGCCTGCTGACTGATGCTTTTCTTTTTCCAAAGGCTGGCAAAACTTTAAGTGCCCGGAAATGGAATGCTGCTTTCGCTCCAGACGGGGTTCTTGACATAGGCAAAACGCTGAATAGAATTCATCGTGGGGTAAGTTTTTGCCTGGATTGTGTTTATCTACTGCTTTTAATGGTAAATGATCCTAGACCTGCTTCAAGACTTTTGCTTTGTGATGATGATACCTGGTTTTTCTCGGTTGCATAATGCATAATAGCTTCCTTGTTTAACAAAAGATTCTTCTTCTACTTTTGGAACTTAACAGTTTATTTTGAGAAACATAATTCAGCAATCTTTCTATTTACTTCAGTAAGTTTATAAGATAAGAAAGAAATTTTAAGTTATGTTGTTGTTGTTTGATCTGTTGTTTTGTCTTAGATCAGCTATCATTACTGCATGTGAGATGAGAAATCTATTCTGATTCCTACATGGTGTGTTGTGAAGAAGTTATGATTATGAAGGTAATTCTTGTCATTGTTGTTTGTGGCAAAATAGGGCATTCACCCTTCAATTAGAGGTGAAGTTTGGGAATTTTTATTGGGTTGTTATGATCCTAAGAGCACTTATGAGGAACGTGAGGAAATACGAGAACAGCGAAGGTATCTCTCTTTTACCATCCTAACAATCTATTTCCATATCTGATTCAGTTTTCAACATAAACATTATGCGGTTTCCCTTGTATCCTTTCAGAGCCAAGTACGAAATTTTGAAAGAAGTGTGTAAAAAGATGTTTCCATTGATTGGAAGTGGAAAGTTTGTCACTGCACCAATAATTAAAGAAAATGGTGAACCTACTGAGGATCCAATTGTACTTCAGCAAATTAGTCTTGCGAAGGAAGATGGGGCTGAGGAGCATTCGGATGTTCCCATGAGCAAGAAAGAGATTGAGTGGAAACTAACATTACATCAAATAGGTTTATGTTTATGTTATGATTTCCTTGCTTTTCTCATATCTAATGGTCAGTGGCTCAGCAAACACACATGACATTAGTTGTGTGTCTGTATATGCCATATGCATGTCTTTCTATATATATGGTCATTTGCCCATGTTCTTTTGATTCGTCATCTGTTCTTTAATATTTATGCCAGGTCTTGATGTGGTTCGTACTGACCGGACGCTAGTGTTTTATGAGAGTCAAGAGAATTTGGCCAAACTTTGGGATATCCTGTCTGTCTACTCCTGGTTCGATGGAGACGTCGGCTATTGCCAAGGTTAGCCTTAAAATTTAACTTCAATGTGTCTATTACCTGAGTTGACAGACCAAGGTGTTTGCAATGTCATAAATTGTTCCATACCTCTGCCTTTAATATAATTGCCTAGTTCATATTGCACATGCATATTTTTAGTTGGCATCCCACCAGTTTCTCTTATAACAAATTATGGAATGATGACTCTTGTCATCTTGGTTTCTTACAAGACCACATAATAACTTAAAATACTTTATTCTTATACGCCACAGGATTTCGATTTTGTTCAAAGTATAAGAGCAAACGATAATTATTTCTCATATTTTGTCTGGTTCTACTAAAGAATGGGAATTGGTCTTTATATTCCTATATACACTTTAGATGCTACTTATCTCAGCATAACAGTGAACTGAATACTAGTTATATATCTCGTAATTGAAAAATAGGCTTCTTTTTTGAAGTTTTGCATGCTGAGCAGGTATGAGTGATCTTTGCTCCCCGATGATTATGCTCCTTGAGAACGAAGGAGATGCATTTTGGTGCTTTGAACGTCTGATGCGGAGATTGGTAATCATACGTTATTCCTTTTCATTTGTCATATGTGATGCTTTATTATTGTTGTTGATATCAAATTCCTTCTTGTTAAGACTTGTAAACTAAGAACCTCTCTGTATTGCCAGATATCTGAAAAATTAGCTGTATTCTGTTAAAAGGATATTCTTCCCCCGGTTTCTTTGCTGTAATCTGTCTCAGTGACTCAATCAGTTCTCCTTGTTAAAATTTTAGGTTCATTTTTAACAAACAAAGGGTCTTGAATTTTTTTTTTTTAGCATTTTTAAAAAATGAAAGTTTGCTTTGTTTTGGAAAATACGTTGAAAAACGTCTTTATTGAATGAATTTTCAGAATCATAACTATGTGATGCTGAGGATTTATAAAAACTTCACATCCAAATAAGCTGTTGCATGAAGAGATTGTATAAAACATGTAAATTAATTTGATATGATGTTATTTTCCATTGCTTATCTCCTCTCACATGATGTGCAAATGACATCTGTGAACTTGATACTCTTTTCCTTAATTAAATTATAAATGGAAGAACTATTAACTTTACACGAAATGTCAGAGATGTGTTCAAAAAGTTGATAATGAAGTTGCTTCCTTCTTTAGACGTTCGCCTTTCCCAGTAACTATTGGATATACAAATAATCATGTCTTTCTCTCAATTTGATGACCACTGTGAGAGCAATTATCGTCCTTCTTAATCTTAGTATGCCTGGTGAAACTACAATGGTTTTGTTTCATGTTCTCCATGATGTGTTGCAGACCTGTAGTTAATGAATTTTTATGCAGTCTTTTAATGCCTTTCACCTACTTCTTCAGCTACTTATGATACGTTGTTTCTTGAAACTCCTCTAAAGCGAGGAAATTTCAGATGCACTGAGGACTCTGTAGGGGTGGAGTCGCAACTTAGTAATCTAGCTTCAGTGACACAAGTTATTGACCCTAAACTTCATCAGCACTTAGGTTTGCCTCTACAAATTTTTCTCCATATGTCCATCTTTTCTAACTTTTCAATGAAGATGCTATAGCGGAAGTAACAGACATGGCATCTTTTTCTTGATAACAGAGACCCTAGGCGGGGGTGATTATCTCTTTGCTTTCCGAATGCTTATGGTTTTGTTTCGTCGAGAATTCTCTTTTGGTGATTCACTGTATCTTTGGGAGGTAATTTTTCATATCTTGCACATGCATTCCTTCTCAGGCTTTCTTGAACAGTATTCAGGTATCTGTTATATTCGCTGAAATTATCGTAAAAAAGTGTACGAGATACTCCTCAAAAATTTCCTTCTTTTCTTGCTCTTCTTCCGTTTGCTGATTGATCTTTTCAACAGATGATGTGGGCTCTTGAATACGACCCTGATTTATTCCTCATGTACGAGGAGGACTTGGAAGCCTGTGAAAGACCAGACGGGACGAAAGGAAAGGGCAAGTCGAGGAAGCAGTGCGGAAAGTATGAAAGAGAAAATATGAGAAACGGAGGCGCTGCACCGCTCCCTATTTCAGTTTTTCTTGTAGCCAGTGTCCTAAAGGACAAGAGTACTAAGCTGCTAACAGAGGCCCGCGGATTAGATGATGTTGTTAAGGTTAGCTCTCGACCAGTTCACAAATTTTCTCGACAAGCTTGCTGATAGTACGTTAACCTTTTGTATATAGAAAATATTACTAAACCATACAGAACTTTGTATTCACATTAAAGCAATGTATCAATAGCGCTATGACACTGATGTGCCGTTAAATTTTCAGATACTGAACGACATGACTGGTAACCTCGATGCTAAGAAAGCATGCATTAACGCAATGAAGCTTCACAAGAAGTATCTAAAAAAGGTATTAACTCAACCATTCTGCTTAGTGGATCAAAACAAGACTCTGTTTGTTTCCCCTCACTCAGTTTGTTTCACTGTGCTATCAGGCAAAGAATTGACGAGGACAAACGTTGGTCCCATGTAAAAACGTCTTGGCCAAGCCAAGGAACAACCACCTGCGTGAAACGAACAACTTGGATGTTTTCATGCAAATCCAATCTCAGAGACTTCGTCAGGAGCATGCTGAAGGAGGCAAGCATGCCTTAAAAAACACCATTGCTGTATGTAAAACTATTTGTTAATTTTTTTTGAATGCTAGTCGACGACACTTCTTGTAGAGGTGGTCTACTGGTCTGATACGTTTTTTCACTTTATTTTTTTATTTTTTTTTGGAGATATATAAAAGCACATTTTTTCTGTACAAGATTCTTGTATACATACGTATTTATTCATAAATGCAAGAGCATCAATTTTGGGATTGACCGTAGAATCAGTAGGGCGCTTGTCTTCCTCAACCACCCTCTGGAACAGGACATCTTGACAGCCAATTTGTGTTTTTACTGAATTTTTTTTCCTCATTATTACCTACAGTATGCTGAAAAAAATTATAGGATTATTACACCCATATCTCCTAAAGTTTAGACGCATTGCCAATATACGTCTTAACTTTTTTAAAATTTACATTGCACCTCTCGAGTTACACTTTATGTTACTGACTCACTTTAAAAGCTAAATGGCAAGAATATAAAATAAAATACAAATATCCTCTTTTTATTTAAAAATTACTAATATTAGTGGTCATTGAACAACTAGCTCAATTTGTTGGTCCTCGTTATATTTTCATTTGTTTTTGTGGTGAATTGATCAAAATACCTTGTGGACTATGAACTATTATTTCACTTACTTTTATATTTTTTCTGAAATTCTTTTGTGGACTAAGTGAATAATTTCTTTTTACAACTTTTGAATTTTTTAATCCACCTCATCCGATTTATTTTATAATTTTTATTTTTTCCAAAGAAAAAAGACAGTAAGGGCAAAGTTGATAATCACTGACCACCATCCAAGAGTTACATAATTTTATCAAACATCATATGTATTTGTAAAACTTCAAACAATAATGCAACATTCGTAATTTTGTCAAATTTTATGGGAGCTTATTGTAATTTATATAAAAAAGAAAGTGCTTTCAAATATACTTTTTTGTTGCCTCTGCTTTTTCTCACATTTAATTATAAGGAAAAGAAGAAAAAGGTTGGGGTATCCAAATTCGGGTACTCAACCTTAACGAGTACCCAATTGGTCGGATACCCAAAAAATTGGGTGCCTAATGGAGATTGGGACCCCGTCTCAAAATCCGTCGTTTCTTCCAACTGTGTGTTGCTGACAACCACAACGCCTTCTTCTCTAATGCACTCAGTTGCATCCAAGACCCTTTGGGAGGCTTTGCTCCCCGCCTAGTTTCTTAAACTTCTCCCAAAAAAAAAAAATTAAAAATAAGATGGGATGGGTGATCGGACGTGGGAGGTGGCAAGCTCTTAAGACAACCTGTGGATAGTTCGGCAGGTAGAGAACCGGCTATGGATAGCCGCGGTGATGGTAACTATAGGGTATGCAATGATGACCCTACAACGAGAGTGGGCGTGCGGAAGAGAGGAACTCAGTCAACAAAGATCTAATAATTGCTTGGAATTTCATACTCTATATAAAAATACATATCCTACAATGATGATCAGTCCTAGCAACGGAAACCTATGGTAATAATACACTTTATACAAATAACAATCGATAAAGTATAACTCAATCACACTCACTTGAGCAGTTTTGGCAGCACTTGTGTATCACTCATGGATGAAAAGGACCAAACCAAGATTCGAGGATAAGAACGATGGCGCAAAGCTGGTGGCCAAAATTGTTCTAGAGCAATTGAGGATGTGTTTCTTGGAGCTGGGCTACAGCAGACTCTTCAATCATCCGTTTTGTATAGAATTTGGAAAATAGCTTAGTCTTAGCGTTATGTTTCAGCCGAGCTATAGAGGGATCATATGTTTTTATTGAAATTTACCATTACCAAAAGAAAAATCAATATTTAATAAAAGAGAGAGCTTGTTTATGTTGAATGTTGTAAGAGTGTAGAAATGCAAATGAATGATGATTCTAATATATAGAGGTGTTTTGACGAACTCAAAAATGAATTTGGGACAACAGAATGACCATTGGGATATAGCTATTACTTTTGCCATGGAAAATTTAGTTCCATTTGTGATGGATTCGTGAAGGATTTTGGACCGAATCATGTTACCTTTGTAGTTTTACAATTGCAAATTGAGACAGAAGAAGAGAACGTAGAAAATCCATTGCAAACCATGTCAAAACTTGCGGCATAGGGATTTTCATCGCAAATTAGTAGCAATTCGGGAAGCATTTTCCAACATATTTCCCACGGTAATCTGTCCCAAAGTCCTTTATTTTAGTTAAATTCAAGTGAGAAGGATGTTCCATTTCAAAGTCTGTCACAAATTGTGGACTGGATAGAAATTGCGATAAAGCACTCTCCTGGAATATTCCAGCATTTGCAATAAAGGTTGTGGCCTCTCATCAAAATCTTGAGACGGATATTGCGTCATTTTTGCCCATTTATGTACACTCCATCACAATTTTTTTTCAACAAAATTGCAACAGTTTGTGGCCGATCCAAATATCCGTCGCTAAAAAATTTTTTTGGTCTAGCATGAAACAATAAGACATTCTTGTCGCCTTTTGGGGCATCTATATGGCTTTATTTGGTTCCATTTTTAAGGTGTTTTTCTTTGTTTTTGGTTGATATAGAAAGAGAAAGAGAGAGATATTCATGTGCAGTTTTTAGTGTTTTTAATATGTTTGGCTCTGCCTTTTCTATTAATGTATGTGTTTTTGGCTATCTTTTAAAGGGTGAAAAATGAAAACAAACAAAGTTTGGCTATCTTTTAAAGAGTGAAAAATGAAAACAAACAAAGTTTGACCATCTTTTAAAGAGTGAAAAAAATGAAAACAAACAAAGCTAATACTCTGGTATATTTTAGCAAGGAATCTATCCTTGAAGAAACTTTAACATCAACAACTAAAAACTCAAGAACTACAGGCACCATTTTGCATCAGATACTGCTGTGTGAAGAATATGCAAACAAGACAGATGAGCCCAAGACTAGTTTTCTTGTTGTCTTAAACTCTTGTGAAGTATTCTGACAGAAGTCCGATGCATGGATTGTCTGTTCACGTTTAAATGCAAAGCATTGTCAGGATCATAGTAAAAAATGAACAGTGTGTCCATTTTTAGGAATTTCTTGGCATGATCATAAAGATAAGAACATGTTAGTCTGTTGCTAAGTACTCTAAGAAATAAATGTTTTCATCTGTATATAGTAAGCTAAAGAAAAGAGTATAAATATTCTTAGAAACAAGGAGAAATACCTATATAACAAACTACTTTTATTCAAATCTCTTCATCGGCTTGCTGAAACAATAATGTCTTAAGTGTGATAGCATCCACAGCCCTGTGGTTCTTTATCTCCTCTTCAAATGCCACTAGCGTCTCCACTTTCTTGCAGAGAAAAACTATCCAGACAAAAATTTATTAACATGGGAGCTGGGGAAGCAGCATTGAATTAGGAAGAAGCCTCTGCAGATTTCCTCAGTTCAAGCGATCCGTCAAGAGCAGAAAAGAGAGAGCAAGAACAAGTATTGCAGGAAGAAGGCCGGCCGACGTTTGATGGGCAGGACTTTGTTTAGGAAACTCTTTGGGAAGAGCACACTCTTCACCGTTAAAGAACACTTTTGAAGGGAATCCTTCCCCTGCTACAACATTGAGATGAGGAAGGTGTTTCTTGGAGAATTGGATCACAGATTGCTGCTTTCCTGGAATTCTCGGTTCCACTAGAGGTTTACTTGAGTTTGTCTCTGCCATCAAGTAGTTCTCCCCTGGATTCCCTTGCATGAAAATGGTGTTACTGGGACTAGTCATTTTTGTGCCGTTGAAAGTATATACTTTCTCAAGAGCGATTTGGGGCTTCTTCATCCGGACGGCGGAGAACCAGTCGACGAAAGGTGTGGTTTCCCAGTTGAAAATAGTTACCCTTGCTGTCCATCCAGTCCTGTAATCTGAATCAATGTGCCAGTTTATGCTCACTCCACAGTTATCAGGACAAGGCAGTTTTTTAGGCAGTTTCTTGTGCTGAATGTGGGAGAACGCTTTTGCAAGTTCGGTTCTGTTCTCGAAAGGCACAAGCAGAGCATTTGAAGGAAGAGCCAGGGCGGGCGCATTGGCGTCACAGCGGGTGTCTTCATCACAACCGCAGGCGCACGTGTTGCAAGGGATGACCCCATCAGCATAATAAGCCGAGTAGCTGACGCAGCATTTAGCTTTTTTGGGCTTGGGACTAGTGATGTTACAACTGATTTGCCAGCTTGCGATGGCTGCTGATATGGCAGGAAGTCCGGTAGGATCTGGGAACTCGGTTGGATCAACTCTGATGGGCGGACCACACCTGTAGGTCGGATTGAGGCGGCCTTGGATATGCCAGTTCTGAGGTGGGGTGATCGCGGTCCTATTCATGTCAGGTGGTAGCTTGTAAACCTCCATCTGGAAAATGGCTCTTGCTTTGGTCTCGTTCATCGTTTTTGGCATAAGAATACCATTCTTGCAGCAAAAAGGCAACTTACCAACTTTGTCATCGTTCTCTTTCTCAGACGGGAGATCCGAGATGACAGGAATTTTTTGGCAGTTGACTACATTAGAGAAATCCAAATCCTTATAGTACTGTCCTTGTGCGCCGTAAATGCATTCAGCTGGATCTTTTATGTGAGTATAGGCTCCCCTCATGCTGTAAATGAACTCGTTTCTCATCCACTGAAACGTCAAGTTCCATTGATCGAGACGACCAAGCGGATTGTTGTTGTCAATAGTGATCTGTGCATGATATGATGCCTCATAAGCTTGAACGATGTCGTAAGTCATGGTGAGATCGCCCTGTTGGCGTTTGAGGAACTTGGTTTTAGTGATCTTTTCCTTTGGTTTATATTTCGGGTCCTTTCTGCAACAGCTATACATGTAACCACCTATACAACTCAAATCCAAATCCAATAAACTATCAGACACAGCCAAGAAAAGGACTCATCATAATGCAAAATTTAACAATGAAAAGAAAGAGTACAAGATCATCCAACACGTAACGAATCAACGATCCCTCGCAGCAATTCTTCTCTAAAACAATTTGCAATCACAGAGAAGCCATTTTATGCTAATTGACAGAAAAAAACAGATCCGAAACAAGATTGTCAATACCTTTCTTGGTGAGTTTAGGACATACATAACCATCATTGGCAAGCTTTATGGACTTGGGCAAGGGAGTAGCTTTGGCGCTGACCCCAAATTGAGTCCCTTTCAAGGTAACCTGAGCTTGCATCTGCGTGAAATCCCCAGCTGTGTCGATTGCCGTCTTCAGATCAGCCTGCGGATATCCCGCCAGCACCGTCCCATTCTTCCCCACACGAATGGGGAACCCATCCCCATCCCCTTCCGGATCCCCATCCAAAATCACAGCCCCATCAGCCCCAACCAACAGCTCATTATACTGAAATCCTACGAAAAGCTTCCACGACTTGAGCTCGGTCGCCCCCGTATTCAACACGGTGGCCAAGGCCCTAAATGACCACGCCTGAGCCGACACGTTCTTGACAAGCGGATACGTTTTCTCCCTGCCCTGAAAGTTGTATGATATGAAGATCCCATTACAGTTCTGCGCCTCCTTAGGCGGCGTGTACGACTGATCACCGTAGTCTTGAGCATTACATACCCCAATCATGCTATGACAAAACAGGGCTAATGCAATCAAGATCCACATGTCCCATGGTATCCTTATCATGTGTGATGATTCTTGTCTGAACCTCATCATGTGTCTGAAGGGTAGCAATTTTCCTTTCTCTTTTTTTGAATTTCTTGATTTATGTATGAGGCACCAGCAAGTGCCCCTATGCAAGAGCTGCCGGTGCAAGAGAGATAATGTGAATTACACAGATTCAAACCTGAAGAAGAGACTATGTCAGAGGTTGTGAGTGAGGCTTATAAGAGACAGCCATTTCTGAGGTACTCAATTCAACCAATTCTCTTCCAGTAGTTGCACCGTTTGTTGCGGAGACAACGTTCATGCATATGTATCTATACATTAATTACATAACTATGTCACAATTTCTTTCCCCCTCACATATGTATGTTTTTATTACATGTTGTTAAGGTTGTAAGTGTGTTCCTATTTTTGGTAAAGGCTGTAATACTACCATTGGAACTTTGAGAGAGTTTGGTGGGTGGTTTTTGCTCTAGTTACTTATGTTATGTTTGGTTTTTTTAATTATTAATGAATGAAATATTCACCGTAAATTACAACGAGTTTTTATAAGTGTTTGTATAATTATAAATAATCCTCGTCATTTGAGAAATTATTTATACTCCTGATTTTAATAGTCGTCCCACAATTAGCCCAATCCATTACGTATTCATCATTGCTCTGTGATCAACGAACCAGAATGCCCTTGTGGACTATGAATTATAATTTTACTTATTTTGAAATTTATTCTTATTATTTTTTATGAATTAAGTGGAACAATTTTTCATCCACCTCATCAATTTTTTTATGTAGATATTGGTAATTTTTCAAACAATAAAGGAATATTCGTAATTTTATCAAACTACATGGAGCTCTTTGTAGTATTTCCTAATATTGGGAGGAAAATATGTAACGTCCATAGATTTCATACATAATTGAAAGACTAGTTAGTAATTATTAAAAAAATTTAGATTTAATCACAAATAAATTATTAGATTACAATTTTTGAATATATTAAAACTTGAAGAGACTGAATTGAAGCTTTATAAAATTATTTAGGAACAAATCATATAAATTTAAAAAAATGAAATTTCATAAAAGTTATAATATATATATACATACAGACAATATTTGCATGAACTTAATTTATACAAATCATTTTTACCTTTTAGATAATTACACATACACCCACCAAAATATCATTATCACTTACATAAACAATCCCTTATTTTTTAAAAACTTGCACACACACCCTAAAAATATTAGCATCATCACACAGATTACCTCTATATTTTTTTTGCTAACGAGAGTAGTTTCTGTAATTATGCAAAATACATTAATAATTTATATAAATAAATTATAAATTAGAGGTGTAAATGTAATTATTCTATAAATATATTATAAGATTTGCATGGTACAAAATAGGGCAGGCACCGAGTATGTGCACGTGTGATTTGATTACCAATCCATTTCTAATAAAAAAAAAAACAAAAAAGTAACATTTGTTTGCACACGTAACTTAGATGAGCTAAATTTTTTCATTTCTGTCCGTGACCCCAGCACACAGGTTAATATTTATTCTTCTAAATTATTATTTGATTAATATATTTATTAAATATAATTTATATTATTTGATGTAATTTTTAAATAAAAAAATTATAAGTTTAACTATTTAAATTAGTGATTAATTAAATATCATGTTTAATTTAAAAAATATTATAGTTGAATAATTAAATTACTTGATTTATATTATAGTAATTAAATTTCTTGATTTGTTTGAATTATTACTATAATTAATTTACTCAATTTCATCGGGTTTATTAAACAAAAGGTTAATTATATGTATTGGTGTTTAATTTAAATTTTATAGTAGCGAGAAATTAATTGAAAATTTATGAAAATATTAGAAAATTATATTTAAAAAATATTATGATTATTAAAAAAAATATGATATCTTTATAATAATTTAATTAAAAAATATTGTTAAGAATGGCAACTATAAAAATATGAGGAATTTGATAAAATAAAAATTCTTATGAACTAATTGGTGAATTAGATATATACCTCGAGAGATTAGAATGTTTAATTATTTAGAAGAAAATAAACGGAAGGTTTGAATTTTGATGTAAATATAATATTAAAAGATTGGTAAAAACATACAAATATTATGTATATTTTACTCAAAATTTACGGTATTTAACATATATCGATTATATATATTATAATTGTTATAAGACGCGAGGATAAAGAAGATAATTGAGTTGCTTCTTCTATTACTGTACCCGTTTGAGACTTGAGGTAAAATATAGCTAATTGAATTTATATATATGTACGCTTGTTTATCGTAAACCTAACTAATATTCGTTAAATGCTTATTTAAATTACTTTGATGTTACGTGTTGTTGTTGTTGTGTGCCTATTTACGATCATGTATGTATATAAAGACTGATAGATGATTTTGATATATTACATTTTGTTGTTGAATGGAATTGAACGAGGAAGTTAATGATGAGTATATGTTATTTTTATAACATTTACATATTATTTGATAAAAATAGAACTCAATTTACTGATCAAATGAAAATTTCTCATAAAATGAATTGTAATAAAAAAATAATATAACAATTAGTTCTAATGAAGTGTGACTTAGGGAGTGCTACAATATTATCGATGGAGATTGAGAATCTGAAATAAAATATTAGGCTTTTGCTAAATATTACTTAATTTGGGAGTAATTATCTTACAGCAGGAAACTTGTGTATAAATTATAATTGGTTAAGTAGGAAAATGGGTTGTAGATCCTGCAATTATAGGTGTGGCACTTTTAATCTTGTCTGATTTTAAATTTGAACTAAAACAAATAACACATTTACTGCACTTTAGCATTGTGGCTAAAAGACAAATAACCCATTCAGTCGCAGATATTGCTGAATTCGCTACAAATTAACACATGCTTTATACGTCACTCTTAATTTGGATATTGCAATCATTTGTTGATGTAATATATTTGTCCTAAATTTATTGTGAAGAATATACCGACAAAATACAATTTTAATCCTATAACCATACCAAATTATACTTCCATCCTCTCCAATTTCCAACATAAATTTAGCACTTACAATTTTCTAAAAAAAATAAATACATCAAATTTCTTTTTTTAAAAAATGCCGAGTGAGGTTTAATGGAAGGGATTTATTCCAATCTTCTTAAAGCACTATTTCACATACGGCAAATTTCTATCCTTCATGAGACAAATCACAAATATTGCTAAACAAGATACTTTAGAAACTCAATGTCTTTATGTTTGTTTATCACAAATACTCAAATAAAACTCCATATCTTCTCAGGTAAACTCGTATTTTATATAGAAATAGAATAAACACCCTCCCCAAACCTCTAGAACATTACAACCCCTCCTCAGAAAGGGACAGGAGAAACACAATGGTTCAGAACAACACTTCTTCATAAAAGTTCTCGTATTCCAACTTTCAAGTGTGCGCATCTATATGGCGTGCGAGTGTTTAAAGAAAATAGCTTTCGTTAGAGCCCTTTTGCTTCAGATGTAAACATAGTACATCATTAATTCCAGCCCATTTTGCAAGCAATAAATATGTATCAAACAGTCGCAATCTGTTAAAATTGCACCCCTCAACCTGGAGTATGATTTCATTTCCCCCAGGAAAACTCCCCTCAAGTTAGCATCAATAGATAGATGGAAAAGGGTGCAAATGAAAGGTACACAAGAAGACAAGTTGGTTTATAGTATTTGAATCGAGCACATCACAATTATTCATATCCATCAACACTAGCAAGCCTTCAATCAACATCACACATGATACACGCAACTAAACCAAGAGGTAAATAGTAAAGTATCATAGGGTATCAGACAACCACATAAGCATTACAATTAACTTGATTAACAACTTCTTCACATATCGTACTTCACATGATGCAACATCGAGTGGCAGACAAGCGGACGCTACAGCTCAAAAACCATGGATCTTGATATGCTCCTTTTTCACAATTCCAGCCTGTTAACAAAAGCCAAGGATTACGTTAATAGGATATAGTCTTGTACACAAACTTAACTGAGCACAAACATCAACACCATGGTAAATGCCTCAATATATTTACTATTTTATTTATCCAGGAAAAAAACAATGTTCATCCTTTTTCTTTCTTATTCTTCAGTTTTGACATTTTTACTTCTGAATAAACTTGTTCCCATGTCAATACATGTAAAGATCAAACCGTGACAGGGTGATCACCTGAACAAGAAAAGTTGAAACGTTCTTCCGCTGGTCACCTTGTAGTTGAATAACCTTGACAAAAGGAAAAAGAAAAATATAAGGGAATAATGTTTACTCTCTCTGAAGAAAAAGAAATAAAAAGAAAGTAAAGGAAGACTTGAATCAACTCAAACCTGGCCTAGTTCTGGGTCCTGAACAACAGTACCATTGCAGCAAAACTCTTTCTTAAGATCCTTCAAGATTTTGTTATAGCTGAACTCTTTCTTCAATCCCTGCACAGTTGTCAGGCTTTTCCGACCATTCCGCTGCTGTATGCGAATATGAACATAGTCCTTTGCCCCAGCACCCGAATTCTCAGCATTTGCATCAGCAAAAGGATCTATCCATCACATGAAGCACTAATTTAGTCGGTCCCAAGAACGAGAAAAGGACTTCTAATGTCTTTGCATCAAAATAAGCCTCCAAGCTTAGATCAACTTTTTCCCCTAACTTATTATTTACCAGTATCCTTCTTTAAAAGCTTTATTTACTATATTCAACCTCTCCAAATTTGAGTTCAAGCAAGATAAAAATTGAAACAAACAAAGTAATTATCGAATTTAATCATTCCTTTCTTTTTTTTTTTTTTTTTTTTGGTGTGTGTGTGGGTGTTGGGTGGCTAGGAAAGAGAGAAGATAAGGAAGAAATGCATACCAAAAGCAGTTGGAACCTGGATATCAAGATCAGACATGAAACTTGGCTGATGCAGGAAACGCAAACAAGAGAACCTTTCAACCTAGATCTGAATGCTCACACCTAATCAAGGAGGTAAACAAAAAAACAGATAATTAACCAACATAACATGGCACGTCACATGCTCTCTGAAAAGGTAGCCTGAAATTCTTGAGCATACAGTTCAATTAATCTAATGACATAATATGGAGGCCTCCAGATCAAGTTTTGCAAAATAGCATTGTAGGTCACAAGCCATCCTCATTTATTTACTGAAGGCCACACCCATATAGTACCGTAGGAGGATTCAGAACTACTCATACAACTTAGCATCATTAACCAGCAAAAACATGACTGGTGATTAATAAACATTCCCAAGTGACAGCAGACTCATCAAGACCACCAGATTTTAAGAAGCAACAACAGCTTAAAGTTCAAGTTATAAGAAACCCAAAAGTCCGGAGATCACATCCATTTCATTCAAACAAAAATCCGCAAAATCAGACAGGAACAATATGAGAAGTCCAATCAAAATCACAACACATTAACCTCCAAGAACTCTAAAAACATCCTATTCTACAGGCCTTCTCGCTTGAACGGGCTAACAATTCAACAGGGGAAATAAAAGGGCCGGCGTCAAATCGGCTCATAGAATGATATCAATCACAGATAACGGAAAGAATCAACAATCTAAACCCCCAAGAAAACCCGTACATGAAAAACCCTAACAAACTAGTAGGAAAATAAAATTAGAAAAGCAACCTAAAGCCCTTCTAAATAAATTTCAAAAGGAAATCACAAAACGCAAAATCTTCAATTACGCACCACACAAACAAACTCGATTAACAACAGGAAAAATGAAACGAACAAAATCAACATCAGACCGTCAAAATCAATCACGATTAATCCATAGAGATCTGAGAGGAGTAGAGGAACAAAGGGCAGAGGAGATCACCTGAGCCGAATACGAATTGAAGATGGAGAGAAGAGAATGAAAGAAGGAAAGCCCAAATCCAATTGGGGGAAAACAGAGAGAAAAAGGAGGAATAAAGACGGTGGCCCTCGTGGAACTTCGAGGCTTTTAAAAAGCAGCGTGGTTGGGGTTGGGGTTGGGATTGGGATTGGGATTAGGTCGGCCGCGAGGAAGACTACGAGAAGGGATCCTATATCCTGCTTCGCGGATTGGGGGTGCTTGGACACGTGGCAATCATCATGTAGAGATGTCTCATGTGATGATTAAGTACCCGGCCCATGAACTCACGGGTTTGGTAATGTGAAGTAGGGTCAGAGTAATGGGCCGATTTGTTTGGCGAAATGGGCATCTAGTAATTTGGCCCATCAAACGATGGATGAAATAGAAGTAAAAAGCTGCCCACATTGTCATTGGGCCCTTTTTTGTTATTGAGTTTTTTTTATATATATTAGTTGTTATGGCAAATTGTCTCTACGTGCATATAATAAATAATTATTTATATTTTAAAATATATTATAAATAAAAATAAAATATATAAATCAAAAAATTATATTTAAAATATATAAAATAAAATAAAATTAATTTAGGGATATTATTGATACAAAAATATTTGGATGGGTGAAAATTTCATATTAGTATAGATAGATAGTATAGATCACATAAATGAGGAAAAGAATTTGAATAGGGGTGTTTGAAACTATATAAGAATGTTTGTTATAATTTAAAAAATTAGTATTACGGTGCAAGTAATCGCTATGCTATAATCAAAATAGAATTTTCTTTTTTATATAGTATAAATTATATTATTTCCCATGTATTACGACACCGTATTAGAACTATTTTTAAGCTTTAATATTGGTATAGATTTTCCTCATTGTTTGATATGATTGAAAGAGAAGTAAATTTAAAATACTTTTCTTTATTTGGTATGAAAAAAATATATATTGAGAAGAACATAGTAGTTTTATAATTTTACCAATTAGTTATTTCTCTTCATTTTATATTAAAAAATAAATAATTTAATGATATACTTAAATAAAAAACCTAATTAGTACCATTTTTTTAGTATAAAGTACACTTTGCCCACCTGAATTATGTTTGATGTAACACGTACCTCCTCCAAAAACTAACAAATATAACACTTACTCTCTATAGTTAAATTTTTAGACACTTTCGTGTTTATATTATATATAGTTCAAAAAATTTCTTTTTCTAATAATTTTGTATTTTAAGTTTAATTAAATTTTTTCAATTGAAAAAACTATCTTTTAATTATAATAAAATAATCAAAAATTAGTAAATTAAATAGTCTGAATGTTATTATATTTTACAGACTCCAAGTTAAATAATGAATGAATACAACAAATACACAAAATAATTTCATAAAAAGATTTTATTAATTTTGGAATAAAACTAAGGTACTAACTATTTGTTCTTTTAGATAAAAATGAGTAATTAAATAATTTTTTGAATATATTTTCTTTAAAAAAATTTAAAAAAATATTTAACTTTTGATTAAGCGCATACATATATATTTGTCAATTTTTTTGAAAAAGCATAATGAATTATTGGTTAATTATATTTGTTGTACATCTACTATGTATATTAATTTATACTCCACCTGTAATTTAAATTCTTTTCTTATTAAAATAATTCAATATGCAAAATACTAAAATATATATTCAAGATAATATAATTATTCAAAATATGAGGAGCATTTTGATCCAATCAAAGGGATAAGTGTTATATTTATTAATTTAAGAGGATAAGTATTACATCAGAGATAGTTTAGGAGAACAAAGTTTATTTTACCCTTCTTTTATAAATAAAAATATTCATCAAAATTCGTATCGAAATTATTCAATTTAAATAAAATAAAAAATACTATCAATGACAGTAAATAAAGCATTGGAATACAAATAATATAAATATAAAATGTTTATCTCTTTGTTTTTATACTTGTCCGAAAAGTTTTGTGTAGGTCCGATTAAAGTATCCAAACGCTCCTTTCCCTATACATTTTCACTTGGAATTTTTTTAATCATCCATTTTTCACCAAAACCAAACAAAGAAAGTTGGGGGTGGAGCGGAGGATAAGTCCATTTGATTTCATGGCCTGAAAGTGGACAGATAAAAGCGTAAAAGAGAATTCAGCATCATGCCCATTGAATATCAGCTCCGAATGAAGAACAATGAACAACCAGGTTAAAGAAAAGGGCAGGGCTTGCAACTGAAACAAGCATCCTTCCTTCTCAACATGAAGAGATGAAACGGAGCGTTATTGTAAGAGGCCTAATAACACAACAAATCATAGCTCTTATAGATGATGACAACTCAAACGTGTAGAAAACTGAAACGGGGCTCAGTACTGTGTATGTTTGAATGCAACTCGTCTCAGCCTGTTAAACATTAGTATAAACCCAACAAAGATGATAGAACCAAATGGACCAGCAAACTATAAAACTCAATATGAACAACCAAACAGATGAACAACCAAACAGGTGAATAAGGACTTACTAATACCGTCACAGGAAATCAATTGTTTTCTCACTTTAAAGGGAATCCAAGACGATACATAAACTTACCATCCAGCCGATTAGGGAAAAAAGAACACTGCTAACTGCAAACCGATCACTTCAACACCAGAAGCATACATGTAACCTATCTTCTACCATAGATTCACGGAGATTGAATTCAGAAAACAAAGAAAAGGTAGGATTCGGTCGCGGATAAGTTCTTGCAACCAAAAATATGTATTTCCTATCACCATAATGAACGATCCAAAATATATATCAATATCACCAGAACATCGAAGAACAAGTATGAGAGAAATAATTACAAGTAGAATATTATTCATAGGGGTAAACTCCCATAATTCTTCAACGCATCATCTTCAACAAACATAAAAGATCGACATAGCCATTCAATAATGGCTCACAACAGAAGAAAACCAGATAGCAAACAGGAAACAAACACCATAAGCAGACAGACACCACGAACAGAGACACCAGACATATCCACCACAAACAACCATGGCACCAGCATTGATCGGACAACATTCAGAAACCACCACGGAGACGGAGGACAAGGTGGAGAGTGGACTCCTTTTGGATGTTGTAGTCAGCCAGGGTCCTTCCATCCTCCAACTGTTTTCCAGCGAAGATCAACCTCTGCTGGTCCGGTGGGATACCCTCCTTGTCCTGGATCTTTGCCTTGACGTTGTCAATGGTATCCGAGCTCTCAACTTCAAGGGTGATGGTCTTCCCTGTAAGGGTCTTCACGAAAATCTGCATACCACCACGGAGCCTCAGAACCAAGTGCAGGGTAGACTCTTTCTGAATGTTGTAATCCGCCAAGGTGCGGCCATCCTCCAACTGCTTTCCAGCAAAAATAAGCCTCTGCTGGTCTGGTGGGATCCCCTCCTTATCTTGAATCTTGGCCTTCACATTGTCGATGGTATCGGAGCTCTCAACTTCAAGGGTGATGGTCTTGCCGGTGAGGGTCTTGACAAAGATCTGCATACCACCACGGAGACGCAGCACCAAATGGAGAGTGGACTCCTTCTGGATGTTGTAGTCAGCAAGTGTTCGCCCATCCTCGAGTTGTTTACCAGCGAAGATAAGCCTCTGCTGGTCTGGGGGGATGCCCTCCTTGTCCTGGATCTTGGCCTTGACATTGTCAATGGTGTCAGAGCTCTCGACTTCCAGGGTGATGGTCTTGCCAGTGAGGGTCTTGACGAAAATCTGCATGCCTCCACGGAGACGCAGGACCAAGTGGAGGGTAGACTCCTTCTGGATGTTGTAGTCGGCAAGGGTGCGACCGTCCTCGAGCTGTTTGCCAGCGAAGATCAACCTCTGCTGGTCCGGGGGGATTCCTTCCTTGTCCTGGATCTTGGCCTTGACATTGTCAATGGTGTCGGAGCTTTCCACCTCAAGGGTGATGGTCTTGCCTGTGAGGGTCTTCACGAAAATTTGCATTCCACCACGGAGTCGCAGGACCAAGTGGAGGGTAGACTCCTTCTGAATGTTGTAGTCGGCGAGGGTGCGGCCATCCTCGAGCTGCTTGCCAGCGAAGATCAGCCTCTGCTGGTCCGGGGGGATTCCTTCCTTGTCCTGGATCTTGGCCTTGACGTTGTCGATGGTGTCAGAGCTTTCCACCTCAAGGGTGATTGTCTTGCCGGTGAGGGTCTTCACGAAGATCTGCATTCCACCACGGAGACGCAAGACCAAGTGAAGGGTAGACTCCTTCTGGATGTTGTAGTCGGCGAGGGTGCGTCCGTCTTCAAGCTGCTTTCCGGCGAAGATTAACCTCTGCTGGTCCGGGGGAATTCCTTCCTTGTCCTGGATCTTGGCCTTAACGTTGTCGATGGTGTCCGAACTTTCCACCTCAAGGGTGATGGTCTTGCCTGTAAGAGTTTTCACGAAGATCTGCATCTGTACGATCAAAACCGGCTTATCAGTAAACAAACTAACAAACATCCCCAACAATTCCAGTCATATTAACCCTAAACCTACAAAACCAACTACCAATTAACACAACAATTAACCCCCCCCCCCCAATTAACCCCCCCCCCCCCCTTATACACAAAATTCAACAACCAAACAATCAAGGGGAAGCTTAATCAAAATCGGAGACTCTTCACAGAGGCCCCAATACCAAAACCAATAAATCAAAAAACCCGATTTTTCAAATCATAACCTAAACCAGAAATCATCCAACAGGAGATCAAGCTATAGAATACACACGGATAAAGAGATCAAGAACTCGCAGCCTCACCTTGAAAATAAGACCTAGAGAGATATTTGGAGAAGATGATAGAGGATTGGAGAGGATTGAAATTCTACTATGAACGAGAAAGAACGGTGAGAAACGCCTCCTTATATAGGCGCGGATACCGACTTAGAAAGAAAATTGCCTTCACCAGTAGCCTATAATATAAGGCCACGTGTTTGGATGACGTGTAGAGCACGAATACAATACGGCAAAGGCAAGTTGTCCTTTTCTTTGAATGGCGGAGATTATTAGGAAGCGTGAGGACCACCACACTTCCACGCGCTCTATTATTCCGTTGCACACTTGCTTTCTTCTTTTTCTTTTTTTTTCCTTAATTAAGATTTCTTACAAGTACAGATAAATTTATTGTAGTTTGAAAAATTATATATAATACCTCTAATATTTATTTATAACTAAAAATAAGTTTTTTTATTGTCAAAATTTACTAAATTTACTTATATTAACAAAAAAATTGAATAAAAATTTGATATTTATTTTTTATTAATTTATTACTAATTTATTATAGATTAAACAATTTTTTTTTATAAAATTATCCTCATAACAGTAAATATGTATATATCCTCAAATGCATTAACATGTGAAGACGTATGAGGGTAATTTGATCATAAAAAAATTATTAGACATACTATAAGTCAACAATAAGTCAATCGGAGGTAAATATAGATTTTTTTCGATTTTTTCGTTAATATCAACAAATTCGTTAAATTTCGATTGAAGAATAGACTTATTTATTAGACATAATCAAATTTTAAAAATGTTATATGTAAATTTTCAGACCACGAGAAATTTACGTTTGATTACACTAAAACTTCAGGAGATGGGAGTATACTTATCCTTAATTTATTTAATTGTTCTTGTATTACTATCATTTTAATGTAACGCATAAATTATTTTATTTCATTTTAAATTTAAAATATTGTCTCTCTATTCTTAAATATAAATTTTAAATACGAAAATCTTTATAAGAATATTCATATTTATGTTATTACGTAATATAATTTAAAGAACAAAGAGGAGGAAGCAATTTTAAATGCTTGATTTTGAATTTAATTTAATGCATATTGAGCTAGAATTAGATAAATAATTGAAGTTCATTTTTTATTTTTTATATAATTTAGAAGGTGTTTGATTAAATTTATTTGATAAAAAAATAAACCCGTATACTTTATAAGATGTTTTTAAAACGTATCAAATTTAATAGCGTAGACAAATTAAGAGGCCCCACATGAGAAAAAATATATATATTAAATAAATATTTCTATCTATATTATTGGAATTTAGTGAAAATTAGTCATTTAACCCTATAAATATATAATTTTTTTTAAAAAAATGTTCAGCCCAGAAAATTTAAAAATAAGTAAAATGATAATATAGAATATTAAATCAACATAAAAAGTGGAATAAAATCTACTAAAAGTCAACGAATTGGACAAATTATTAGACAATCATTAAAATTAAGTAATATTGATAAAGTTTTAAATAATAAAAAAATATATAATTATATTAAATAACTCGTCGTAATTTATCTTTATTATTTTTTTTATTTTGGGATTTTAAAATAATATTGCCTACATTATTATTTTTGTTTAAATAATAATTATAAGAATGAAAGAAATATGGGTGCCACGCGCCCCAACAGGGTTGGGGATTTGGGTAAGGGGTGTGGAGGAAAATAATTGAGTAGGTCCAACAAATTTAGGTGAACTATAATTAATTGCATAATTATGAATCACAAAATCGTATTTTATTTTTTTGATAAAGATAAATTATATAAATAAATAAATAAAAAATACAACAACACCGTTCAAAAAATACCGCTTTTGTGTGTGTGCCGTTGAATCGACGGCAACTTGTCATTAAAAAAACCATACATCATTTTCTATTATTTTAATAGGAATGCTTCTGTTGTGTCTGAAATGAAAGATAATCCGTTCTTTTGTTTTTTTTTTTAATTATTATTAGAATAATTATACTGTTTTTTTAATTTTTATTGTAATTGTACGTAAATTTTATGTAATCCAAAAAAAAATTCAATACATGTTAGACGACATGCATTGTCTTTTTTTTTTTAAATATATTTATTGTTATATGTTATAATTATTTTTAAATTATAATTGAATAATAAAGTTAAAGATATATTAATTTAAAAATTACAATCAATTACTACAAATATTATAAATGATCACCCTCGTCGTAAAATAATATATATGAGAATATCTGCATTTATACTATTAATTAAATAGGGAGTGTTTAGAAAAATTAACTTCGTATACAGTAATTCAAAATACATAATTTTGAAAGATAGTAATTGCCGGTATCTAATTTTTATTAATTTTTTTTATACATATAGTTTATATATTCATGCTATTATAATTCACGAAAGGTGTACTTACCGTCTTTTTTCTCCTCATAAACATGTAAATTTTGCTTTTTTCTTTTTTTTTGGACATACGTTGAGTGCAGTCGACTGTTAGTTATCAAATAAGTTGAGGGTTTAAGTATAACTAACTTTGGATGCTAAATATATATGTTCTAAAATACCCTCAAACAAATTAGTCCATAATTTGAGAAATTACATTTAGCATCAATGATGTTTGCTTTCATCTAATAAATTAGTCCCACTATTAGTCAAAATTCACTAAATTTGGCGATATTAGTAGAAAAAATGAATGAAAAAAAATAATATATATTCTTGATTGATTTATTACTAATTTATTGTAGGTCAAATAATTTTTTTCGAACTAAACTACCCTTATAACAGTGAAGATGTACCTTTTCATGTGCATTAACGCGTAAAGATATATGAGAATAGTTTGATCATAAAAATATTCATTTTACCTGCAATAAGTTAGTAATAATTCAATTGGAGGTAAATGTACATTTTTTTCTTAATTTTTTTGTTAATATCAGCAAATTGGGTTAATTTTGACTAACGTATGACCTAATTTGTTAGATTGAAACAGACCTCATGAGTGCTTGATGTAATTTTTCAAACCATAGAGAGTTTACGTGTAATTACACCAAAATTTAGAAGAGGGGAGTGTATTTCTAAATTTATACATTTATATATTTTATAAGTTGTTTTTAGAGCGTATAAGAAGTTAGATCTCATTTTAAAAATAAGTTCATAAAGTATTGGATAAAATAAATTGTGAAATTTATAAAATTTTAGTAATGATAAATTTGTTAAGATCCTATAATAAGTCGACAATATTATTTTTTATTTCTTTTTAAAAAAGAGAACTTATAAGCTTCTAACATTTTATTTTGGGAATTTATACACTTCTTCCCGAAAAAGATTATCAAACACTTTTTTAATATCGCTCATATCTTATACTTTGCAATTTAGTGAGTAATTTAAGCACAAGCACATTAGAATTTATCAACTGTCGTGTTTGGATTGAAGGATTTTGAATCCATCACTTGTTTTGATAAATTCACGCGACATAAGAGTTGAAACCTTTGAACTTTCATTTTAAATTATATTTTGTGCCATTACGATGGATTTCAAATGAACATATTATTGTTACAAATAATATTTTTATTTTAGATAAAAGTGGAATCTATTGTAAATAGGGTTGATTACATTCAAACCTTTACATCTCTTTTGAAAATTTATTATTTATATTTGATCTATTTTCGTTAGGATTTGACTAAAAAGCGCTGATTTAAGCAAAAAAAAAATTATATACATTTTCAATTACCCCTCATTTAATGTTTTAATATAATAATTTTGTACCTCTAAGGGGAAAAATGCAGTGATGTTGAACTCACTATATATATATATATTATATTACCCTTTATAAGTATAAAAACATACATGATAATATTAAACGAGAGACAAAATTAAAAATTTATGTAATTTTGTATGCGCTCGTCAATATTTTTTACCGAAACTCTAATAGAAGGGGAGAGGGTGTAAACAGAGATTTTTCAAAGAGGAGAAAGTGAATTTTTTTTTTTTTTTTTTGAAAAAATGTAATTTTATATTTTTAAAGGGTGTTTAAATTCCAACGGTAATTAATCCTAAAGAATATATGTCATTTCAAATAATATTGATGTAGTAGATTACTTAATTTTACTACTATTTAAAAGTTCATTTATCTTTACTAGGTAAATTAAATGAGGGAAAAAAGAAAAAAAGAAAAAGAAAAAGAAAAGAGGTCGAATTTCAAATTTCATGCTATG
This sequence comes from Sesamum indicum, assembly GCF_000512975.1. Taxonomy (NCBI): domain Eukaryota; kingdom Viridiplantae; phylum Streptophyta; class Magnoliopsida; order Lamiales; family Pedaliaceae; genus Sesamum; species Sesamum indicum. The sequence continues at coordinate 1,416,425 of NC_026158.1, forward strand.
TATTCTTGAACTAGTTATTGTTAATATGTAAGTAGATTTTATACCACGCTTTTAGTCCACAGCCGCTGCACTTTCAAGAAAGCGTTGTTTCGGCCTCCACTCCCACATTTCTGCCAGGAGTCTTTAGTCGTAATTCGGACTCGGATCTCTACTCACTCTCCCTATTCGAAGATCTAAATCCTCTCTCCCGTCTCTCATGGCTCCCGCCGCTCCCAAGTCCGGTGATGCGATTTTCGCCAGTGTTGATCGCGTGGCAAGTATCGTTTGTGGAGAAACCAAAATCGATTGTTTTCTTTGTTTGTTTTCTTTGCGTATTTGATTCTGAGTATTACATTACTCCGTTTGGTTAATTGTTTGTGTTAATTTTGTTATTTCGGTTAATTATTTGATTATATGCTGGCAGAATGCGGAGCTGTTTACTCTGACGTACGGCGCTATCGTGCGCCAATTGCTCACCGATCTGGAGGAGGTGGATGAGGTCAACAAGCAGCTCGATCAAATGTGATTGATTGTCATTTTTTTTCTCCGATGTTAATTTTTTTTTAATGTAATTGCAATGTTGCTTGAGTTTCAGGACTTAATGACGTATTTCAGTTTCTTCTTTTTTTAGTGTGATGAATTTGTTAATTACTGGTGTTGTTTCATTGCAGGGGATATAATATTGGGGTCCGGCTAGTAGATGAATTTCTCGCGAAATCTAATGTATCGAGATGTGTTGATTTTAGGGAAACAGCTGAAGTCATCGCCAAGGTTTTCTCGTGCTATTTCTTCTCAGTCTTGCTGTTAATTGTGCTATTGAATTTGAGTTGTTTGTGAAGTTAGGGTTACAGTTTCCTTTACTCTAGAACTTGTCTCACAGTGGTCACCAACGTGATTTGTGAGGAAATCGGAAAGATGGAAAAGCAGGAAGAAGTTTGTCTTTATGATGTGTTCATTTTTAGTCTAGTAAATATTTTCCCCAAGTTCAAGTTTGCTACCATGATCTCACTTTTAGCATACATCGTTTTAATGGTGGCTTATGAGTTATGGGTAGCACTCTGGAGAGTCTATGGCTGAAGATTTGTTACTTTATCTATGGATTAGTCTTTCGAGTATATAAGGTATTTTGAAAAAAAAAAAAAAAAAACTCTGTATTACTATTAAATTTCACATGAACAGGTTGGATTCAAAATGTTCTTGGGGGTCACTGCATCTGTCACGAACTGGGATACGGAAGGGACAACCTGCAGTTTAATTTTGGAGGATAATCCTTTGGTAGACTTTGTTGAGCTTCCGGATACCTGTCAAGGTCTTCATTATTGCAACATTTTAAGTGGAGTTGTCAGAGGAGCTCTAGAGATGGTAAGCTTTCTCCCCTCTATAAACTCCTTTTGTTCATATATCTAATGTTCTTTCCTAAGCGGGCATTCTACTATGCCTTCTTATTGAATGTGTTGTTTCCACATATAACTTTTAGCATAATCTCATGATTTCTGCTTTGTCTTTTTGAAATATGTCTTGTTTTGATAATTAAGCATATTATTCTATTTTTCTTTGGACGATCTTGTTTATATGTAAAAATATCTTATAAAGATACTCCAGAGTTTTGGTAAACAATATAGATTGGAGCTTATGCTCTAAAAAAAAAAAAATTTAGTAGTTGTATAAGCTTCTTAAAGAGTAAGGAGATGCAAACTTTTTCTTCAAGAACCAACATGCTCCTTTGGTTTTGATCATATAAACGACAAGATTAACTCCAAAAACATCTTAAAAGCTCTAAAGTTCATTAGCCAAACAAATACTAAAAACTTAAGCTTCAATATGAAACAGCATAGGGAAGAGAAAGAACCAAAAGAATTTGACAGTAGGGTATTATCTTAGTGTTGGTAAGTACAGGTCCTTATTTGGCCTTTCCATTGTGATCCTTTCTGCTGTTTCGTTAATTTGGTCGATATTTTAACTGGGACCTGCTTGCAAGATAAATGCACGATAATGTAACAATCCTAGTATTGTCACGTTACAGTTACCCTTTCTCTTCCTGTATATAGGTGTCTATGAAAACTGAGGTCACATGGCTGCGTGACATGCTCAAAGGAGACGACGTATTCGAGTTGCAGGTGAAGCTTCTGAAGCAAATCCCTGAGGAGTACCCCTATAAAGATGACGAGTAAAATGCTTCCTTTGACCTAAGTACCGAAAAATCTAGTATCCTTGTAAGTTGACTTCTTCATTTGGAAATTTTATACCTCCTCTAGTTTAGATACCTCTAGCCAGTAAATTTGATCGTGTGGGCATTTTTCCAAAAATCGAAATGATAAAATTACTATTTTGTCTTCAAATGCTGCTTCCAGTGATTTATATTTGTTGTTCTTGTATGTAAATTTTATGTTGTCTCGTATGCTCTAGTAAATAAAATGTCATCGTTTGGGTGGCTCGATCATGATTGTCCCGTTACCCCTTTTCATTGCCTGCAATTAGAGACCCCCACATTCACCGTGTGATAAAAATATTAGGGTAAATTACAGTTAACTCTCACAAAATTTGGCATAATTACAGATACTCTCTTATTATTTGAAAAATTAGTAATACCCCCTTGATGTTTTATAAAATAATGTAATTTTTGAACGGAGTTTTGAAATTGTCAATTTTGCCTTATAGTATTTATTTATTTTGTAAAAAAATTGGACGAGAGTGGATGGAAAGAATTTAAAAAATTATCCACTTAGTTCATAAAAAAAATTTAAAAAATAAATAAAGTTATAATTTATAGTTCACAATAACATTTTAGTCAGATCACCACAAAAAAATAGATGAAAATCTAATGAAAATGGACTAATTAGACTCATTATTAGATGATTGTTTAAATTGGGGTAACTTATCAAAATCATTAACTAAAATGTAATTTGACGAATGAAAATTCATCTCTTGTCTCTCTCTTCACCGCATTCTTATGCTTCTTCATAACTAACTTTCCTTTTCCATGTTGGAAAATATTAATAAGTAAAATTGGAAATTCCCTCAGATGGATTTATTTACGAGATACTATATATAGATTCTGTACAATAATGATTACCATGATGGTAGAAAGTTAATAAAACTCACTTTTATGAATCTGTTTAAATTAATAAAAAAAATAAGGAATGCAATCAGGTAGATTCTTTTACTCAAAAAGGCGTGCCCTTATAACAAATGTACAAAAATATTGGGTCATCATATCATATCATATCAGCATTAATGAATTGGATCCCACTTTAAAAATGTACAAATATCACTTCTTTTCTTTAATAAATTATAACAAAACTCCAAAAGTATAAATAAAAAAAAGGAAAATATAGCGGAACTGTTAATGCCATTACATGACGGAAACAAATCTTTCTAATATTAAGGCATTTCTTGTTTTTTTAAAAAGTAAGGCCACGTTAAATATTGGAGAGAATATACACGTCTTCTGACTTCTGAGTATGGAGTCCGTACTATTCCAGTTGATTGGCTCCCTTTTTCACAAGTTCTTATTTAAACAAGATTTATCTTAATTAAACTAATTACATAGTAAATGAAGTTGTACTATTAATTATTTTTTATTTTCTTTAAATTTATAATTATATTATATTTATTATATAATTAATTCATATTTGATCAAACTTAATATAAGAATGAGTTAGAATTTCTTCGTGATATGATAATTTCACATCACTACGATCAATTTCTTTGTGATATGATAATTTGTTGAGTAGTTATAATTTAAAAAAATATGTTTATAAATTTTTAAATAATAAATGAACATTTGTCATATATTAAGAGTGTTGGTTCTAATTACCTTTCTTCTTATTATGATTATAATTACAGCAAGGAAGTTGTATTTAAAAAATTTCAAGAAGTAGCATTCACCATGGTGAAAAACGGCGAACATGAAAAACTAGTCATCATGTGAGATCAAAAGGTAAAGGTAAGAGCACGACATGATTCTCCTTCCCCAATCCCCCACCATACACACCTCCTGCTCTGATCCTTTTCTTCTCATCCACTTCACTTCCCCTCCTCCACAGCCATGGCCGGGGACGACGACTGCCGTTGCTGCTGCAGCTTCATATTCACCTCCGGCCTCACTGCTCTCTTTATGTGGCTCAGCCTGCGCACCTACAAACCCACTTGCTCCATCGAACGCTTCTACGTTCCTTTCCTCAACACCACTGACAATTCCTCCGCCGCCAGGAACAACCACACCCTCTACTTCGATCTCAAGCTCAACAATGGAATGAAGGACAAAGGCGTAAACTACGCTGACATCAACCTCACCTTTTTTTACACGCAAAACACCTCTAGAATCCCCGTAGCCAACTACACGGTGCCGGGGTTCCACCAGGGCCACGAGAAGAAAGCTCACCGGAAACAGCTGGTCGGGGCTAGTGGGCTGCCGTGGGCAGCAGCGCTCGACGCTGTTTCAAACGGATCAACGGTGAGTTTTAGGGTGGATTTGGCAACCAGGGTGAAGTATAAGATTTTGTTTTGGTATACCAAAAGGGAAAGCTTGGTGGTGGGCGGCGATGTGGCGGTGGACGACTCCGGCGGGAAGGTGAAGAAGAAGGGGATTAAGTTGAAATCCGGGGCGCCAGATCCGGCGACTGTGGGACCCGTGTTTGTTTTCAGTTTGACAATGATTTTGTTGTTGTAACTTGTAAATACTAATTTTTTATTATTTTTTTGGGTCTTAATGAAATAACTCTCTTTTTCCGGGCTCAGACGTAAATATGTCTTAGTATCGCATTTGGATTAAAGAATTCAAAATTACGAACTTTAAATGCTTAATAATAAATTTTTTAAATTTGTTTAGATAATTTAATTTAAAGGATTTCGAATACTTCGATTTTAATGTTAAATTATGTTTTATTAAATATTGATAGATTTTAATTGCAATCCTTTCGAATTTTTTCTCTAATTTCTTTTCTAAAATCTAAATTCTTTCTGTAATTCCGTCCCTCGAGTTCAAATACATTAACCAAATGCACTCTTATTTCATTTTATCGTATATGTAAAATCCCTTTTTATATAAATAAACAATATGGATTTTACATAGGTATTGATATGCTAACCATTCCTTTTTATTATATCCATATTTTATATAAAATACTCACCATCAAAATATAATTCTACATTTATAATAATACTTTGTCCTATTAAAAAATCATAATTACATTTTTAAATACACTCCTCAAATACGTATTGCATTTCTGTTTTATAATTCTCTGGTTTTAATTGCTTGATCATCAGTTGAGCACAGAGGCAGCTAGCAAATCTACAATAGGGGTAAATGATATTCTTACCATTCTTGAGAAAAGACAATATACATAGTCATTCAGATGGAGGAGATCTTCACATCAACACTCAGACAACACTGGTTCTTATGTGGCGAAGTACTACATTATGAAGACATTACAAAACTTCATGTGCTGCCATTACATGCAAGAAACTGCATACTGGAGTAAACCATGATCTTGATCCAAATCCCGGATTTTTATTTCTCAGCGGTAAGGAGAGCTTCCGCCCTGTGGTCTAACCAGAGAGACATACGCGCTGCGATTCCCCATAGCCATTAGATCAGAGTGTGAGCCTTGTTCCACAACTTTTCCGTCCTTGATCACAGCAATGGAGTTGGATTTCTGTATTGTGGATAGCCGGTGAGCCACCACAATGCACGTTCGACCTACCATCATCTTCTCTAAGGCTTCTTGAACCAAGCTTTCCGAGACGCTATCTAGAGCACTTGTTGCTTCGTCTAGTAAAAGGATCGTGGGGTCCTTCAGAATGGCGCGTGCTAATGCTATTCTTTGCTTTTGCCCTCCGGAGAGCTGAACTCCTCTTTCTCCACAGTATGTTTCGTATCCGTCCTTCATCCCACTGTCGTGGAAAAAGTGTAAACTAGAGTTAGACAGGGAGGGTTGGCTTAGATGGAGACTGGTTTTCGTATGAATGATTGTTTACCGAACTTAATCTATTAAAAGAAACTTGAAATGATCATAGGCAGCTTTCTCCAAACTGGGTTGTATTTTCGTGTCTTGTGTTTGATTTTTCTTTCCATTGTTGTGCACATGGTTCACTAACTGTCTTGCATTATTGTAAAAGATAACAACAATAGGGAAGAGCTATAGATTCCATACCTTATAAATTCATGTGCATTAGCTAGTATAGCAGCCTTTCTTATATCTGATTCCCGGGCGTTCTTCTCCCCGTAGGCAATGTTTTCGTAGATGGTACCTGCAAACAGGGTAGGTTCCTGGCTGACTAACGCAATATGTGACCTCAAGGATCTCAGATTGTAATCCTTGATGTCCTTATCGTCGATACAAACTGACCCATTGATCGGATCATAAAATCTCTCAAT
>NC_026158.1:1422792-1439182 GCF_000512975.1 Sesamum indicum
TGGCCGACTAATGCAACAGTAGTTCCTGCATTGATTTTGAGGCTGAGGCCCTTTAAGATCAGCTGATCAGGCCTTGACGGATAGGCAAAGACTACTTTTCTTAGCTCCACCCGACCCCTAATACTGTCCGTCTTTCTGCTGTCCGAGCTCTCTGGATCGATCTCACTTTTCCTATCGAGGACTGCAAAAACAGATCCGACAGCACTGCTTCCTCTTGATATATCATTAGTCATGCTTCCAGCTTCTGCAATGGTGTATGCAGTGAAAAGCAGTGCTAGAAATGCTTGGAAAAGTCGTTCAGGAGATATTAACCCCTTCGCCAATAGCCTTCCACCATACCAGTAAGCTAAAGCTGTCGAAGCTGCTGCAAGAAATTGTGAGCTGAAAAGGCCAACTCCTGCAAACCAGGATTGTCGAATACTCTCCTTTCTCGGCCCTTCTAGTGTGTCTCGGAAGAGGCCCACGATTCGTTTCTGAGACGAGAAAGCAGTTATCGTTCTGTGGTTAATGACTGCTTCACTTGCAAGTTGGCTTCCTTCCTTCTGTGCTATTTGGGCTTTTGCAGACATGCTCTTCATCAGAACGCTCCTCGCGTAAAAGCTTCCAATGAGTAATGGTTGCGCCGCCATCATCACAAGGGCTAGCCTCCATGTCAAAAAAAGTCCTAGGGTGTAGGCGAAGGTAGCCCCAAAAATCGCTTGAGCCAATAGTGACATGCGGTCACCAACAAGGGAACGAACCATGTTAGCTTCTGTTGATAGCCGGGCGGATATGGCTGCACTTGTATTTTCGTCCTGATCGAACCATCCAATCTCAAAAGTCATCAGCTTTTTCAGCATCATCTCCCGGATCCGTTTGGTTAACCTTTCTCCCATGATTGCGAAATTGTAGTGCTGGAGTAGGTTGGTGAAGAAGTTGAACACTCCAAGGGCTAAAAACACAAGAGAATAGATTCTTGCATGAGATGGAATTGAGGATTTATCAGATCTGAAGTAAACTGCTATGAGTGCTCCCACACAGTATGCATTAATCGGTTGAACTGCTCCGGAGCCTATTGCTCCTAAGCATCCTAGCAAAGCTTTACCCCACTCCGGTTCGTTCATTTTCAGCAAACGCCATTGTGAAGGAGCAGGATAAGCTGGTTGGTATGAATCTTCATCACCACTGTCATACGCTTCCTCATATTGAACAGAAAAAGGAGCAGAATAAGGTGCACTCATGGAAAATGCCGGGCTCAATGGGTACAGAGATGGAGTTCGTGGGCTTGACATAACACTTGCTGGGCTTGCAGGGACGATCATCCTATGGTTATTTCTTCCGTTCTGAGGATTGAAGTTAGCTGCAGAGTCAATCTCACCGGCTGATTGTTGCAACTCCACCATGTTGTTATACTCTCCTCCGCTTAGTTGCATAAGCTCATCGTGTGAGCCTGATTCAACTACTCGTCCCGACTTGAGAACCATGATCAGATTAGCCGTTTTGATGGTAGAGAGACGGTGTGCAACGACGATCACAGTCCTTCCCTTAGATGCCTGGTCTATGGCCTTCTGTACAATTCGCTCTGACTCTGTGTCAAGTGCACTTGTAGCCTCATCCAGAAGCAGTAACTTTGGATTCCTTATCAAAGCCCTTGCTATAGCTATTCGCTGCTTTTGTCCGCCGGACAACTGAACTCCAAACTGTCCAACCTGCAGATTTCCAAGTCTCCCTGGTCAGCTCAGCATCGATAGAATCGTTAAGCAAAACAAACACTTACTGCAATCAGAAGTAACTACTTTCAAGTTGCTTTTCTTAAAAAGCAGCAGTCTTACTTGAGTTTCATATGCATCGGGTAGTTTGACAATGAAATCATGGGCATTTGCAGCCTTGGCTGCTTTCTCTACATCTTCCATCGTCGCGTCCTCCTTCCCAAACAAGATGTTCTCTTTAATAGACGTCGCAAAGAGGACTGGTTCTTGATTAACCAATCCCATTTGGGCTCTCAACCATTTGAGATGCAGCCTATTTATTTTGTACCCATCCACCAAAATTTCGCCTTCTATAGGGTCGTAAAATCGCTGAAGCAGAGAAATTACGGTGGACTTCCCAGAGCCACTGCCCCCCACGAGACCTACCGTTCTTCCCGCAGGAACTGTTAGATCCAAGCCTTGCAGGACGGGTGTATCCGGCCTAGAAGGGTAGCTAAAATAAACGCCTTTGAATTGAATTTCGCCTCGCACATAGGATAGAGCTTTTCCCTTCTTGTCGTCAGCATCAATTGCTGGTTGACGGTCGATCATCTCTGTAATCCGAACAGCAGCAGACTTTGCTTCTGTTATTGCTGTTAGGTTTGGAAGAGCAGTCAGAATATTTCTGCACAGACCAACAGATACAGATATCAGGATTGAGCTGGGAAGATTTCTTGAAGTTTTTTCTGTACAATACTTAAACAAGAACTGACTCACAATCCTCCCATGAGAACGTTGAATCCGGCTACGAATATATCTCCACCCTTTTCTTGTCTTTTGCTGACAAGAAGTGAACCTATCCAAGCTTGAAATCCCCAGCTAATGTAAATAACTCCCATGCTCCCCATCATCAGTCCTCTTGCAAATCCTTGCTTTATTCCCAGCTCCATTGTCTTTTGAAGTGCATTGCTGAACTTCTCAAGAGTTTGATTCTCCGCAACGTAGGAGTACACCGTCCTGATAGAAGAAATTGCTTGCTCTGCAACCCCACCAGCGACTGCATAAGATTCAATCCCCTTGATCGCCACGTCCATCATCATCTTCCCGAATCCAAGCCCGGGGACAATGAACATCAAGGTGAACGGAATAGCAGCCAACGTAAGCCTCCATGATAGCGTGAATGCAAATATCAGGCAGAAGAAGAACGACGACATGTAGGCGAGGCAGTCAGGTATCTACACTCAAGAAAAAAAGAAAATTCATAAGCACACGATATTCCTTACAGAAGAAGCAGGTTTGTGGAGTAAGTGAATACCTTCTCTCCTATGGTAACTTGAATTGTATTTGAGTCGGATGCTATTGTCGAGACGACTTGATAAGCAGTTGACGAGTCCGCTGCCTGAGAGTCGAAGAAGCCTACTTCTTGTCTAAGGACAGATTTCAGGTACTCTAATCGCATCCGAGAAGTCTGTCTCTCTGCCGTTCTTGCCCAACATAATCCTTCTGCAAACACGCATCGGCGCAAAACTACTTAGAATCAAGCAAAAGAAACCGGAAGATTTCGCTTCTCTGTCAACTTTTATATACTCAAAGATCGCATACCAACAAAAGCAGATAGCCCCACTCCAACCGCAACATAGAATAGCCTGAGTGCATACTGTCACAGAAAACATTTAGCAGCATGTGAATTATTAGTACATACAATTCATTTTCCAACAAGAAACTTCAGCATGTCAATTACACCTTACCTTGTTCACAGATCGAGTCGAGACAGCACTATCAAGGTGTCCATACTCATTTATCACATCACTGAGAACATACATCATGAGGGGTACCTGCAGTCCATCTCCAATGCTGCCCAACGCCCCGAAAAACATCAGCAACTTGTCCGTCCCATCCGCATAACGGAAAATACCATCTTTCGTCCCCATTCCTGAAGAGGGATCAACCTACTTCTGAAGGTGGAATATATGCAGCTAACTTCTTGTTCACCAGCGGCACACTCTATGTTCTATATAGGAGTTCACGAACTGATGACGCCCCTTTACTTCTGCAGGCCGTAATTGGCTGCTCTTTCAAAATATAATCAAGTAAAGGATCCGCATCCTATGTTTCGTACACATCTGCCGGCTGTTTGTTTTATCACTAGTTGTCTTTGCTTTGCTGAATGATTCAAAGTGTTTAACTATTTCTCTCTATGGAAACTACCAAATGAGAGAGCATGATTAGGAATTTGCTAATTCCTTGGTTGTTTTTTAATGTTAGAAATCTTATGTTCTATCACTGTTTAGCTTCCTACCAATTGTCTTCACATTTTGTCTCTTCTTTGATGACGTGAAGCCGAATGTATGTTTCTAATTGTTTCTTCATTCTGTCTTACATGATGATGCAACTCCACTTCCAACTTCAAATTTGGAAAGTCGTGTTTCTTGTACGGTTGAACTGCCGCCTAGTCGATAACAACTTCAATATCTGATTAGACGAGATTCGATACCGTTTAATTTCTTCAAAATTGTTCGAACCAATAGTTCAGTAATCGGCTGATCGGTAAGCTCACCCCTCCCTAGCCATTATTGTTAGAAAATGTGAGACCATATATTGCACGCGTTCCACGAATTTAGTTAAGTTATATTTAGACTAATGAATTTGAATTTGAACGAAGAATTTAAAAAAAGAATTAGAAATGGCTCCATGTAACACTAATTTGAAATCTATCATTCTTTAATAAAATATAATTCAAATTAGAGATGGTGAATTCAGAATACTTTGAATTTAAATTTATCTAAATAGATTTAAAAAATTATTATTATAAATTTAAAAATTTACGATTTCAGATCTATCAATCTAAAAGTCACTTATATATACTTCATTATTAACAAAAATATAAAAGTATCGGACTAAAATTGATTATTTTAAAAAATATGGGGCTTGTTTGGGACCAATATTGCAATCATCTATTTGTCTCCAAAATCTGTTGTATCAGTTCATCCCCTTTGAGGCACGTAATTTTTAAGGACGAAATTAGTTTTACAGAGAAATAATAGAGTAACAAACAGTGTGAGAGTAAGTATAGCGATTTTGCAATTAACTCCTAAATTTAAACACAAAAAATATCAGAGGAGTTGCTAAATTGGGCAAACGCTTTTTCCATTTCCAGGCAAAGGGGCACCTACCCTTACCCGTTTACCCGAATGGTTTACCCGACACCAGTGAAACACTGATTTCCGTTCAACTCAACGCCGCCTGCACTGTATCCCTTTCTCTCTCTCATTCACTCATACTGTACTTATGCGCCCTTCAACGGCCGAAAACCTAGCTTCGCTTTTCCGGTCGGCCGCTACACTCGCCGTTGGACGTTCCGAAACTTCTGCTGCCTCCGCCGCCAAGAAGAAGCCGCCCCGATCAGCCGACGCCGCCGCTTCTAAGAAGAAGAAGAAGACTTCCACCTCCTCATCATCGGCCGAGGATGCCGCCTTAAAGGAGTACGTATCATCCATCAAGTCTTCGTCCTCGTCCTCATCTGCAGCTGTCTACCGCTCGGCCAAATGCCTTCTCAAGCACTTCAAAGCGCCGCCGTCTTCGAGATTTTCTACTCCGAATTCCTCGCTACATGCTATCGTCAGTGACAGCTTGAACTCTGGCTGCGATGATGGAAATGGTATATAGAGAAATTACTGTATTGTCCTGCGAATTGAAGAGTTGTTTGCTTGAAGAATTTGATACTTTGGTTAAATTCGTGCTCTCACCTGGAATTTGTTGTCTTTCTTTTACATAGATGAATCGGCAAAGCAACTGGCGGCCCATGCATCCAGTATATTGTATGGTATGTATATTTGTTTAAATTTTGTTCAGATGTAAATGCCCAAATCAATTAAGGTGAATTTTGTGAATGCCAACTCAAAATATAACGTAAAGTTGGAGATTGTGGCAGTGGTAATTATGCTTTTTAGCTTATTGATCATTTTTATTAAGAAGTATTATCTTCTACAGCCAATTTTCTTTGTTCTTTCCTTCACTTTTTTCTGGATCAGTCGTACTAAACACATTTGTGTTAATTGAATCTCTATACTGCTTGTACATCTGCAAGTCTATGACCATAAGCATGATGTGGTAGATGATTGCCAATTTACAATACACTTTTGCATATTATGATGGCAGCTGAATGTTTTTATCTGTAGATGAGATGGACTTGGATTGGGACGACGAGTACCAGGACGAGCACTCCATGGGGACTGTGATGGACTTCCCATGGTTGTCAAGAATGTCAAATATCAATATATCATTGCGGAGGAAAGAAGTCTCACGAGAGAGGAAGCAGAAGTGGGTTTTTAAGAACGCACAAACTAGTCGCTTTGGCCGCCTAGTCAAAATGTGTGCCAGGAAGCTGGGACCAGATGCTACCATTGAAGTATTTGGGAAATTGGGACGAGAAACTGGCTTGAAAGAATATAATGCATTAATTAAGGTTTGCATAGAGACGGCAAGGGATACTACAGATGAAGATGTTTCATTAGAGCAGATTTATAAGGCCTATCAAATTCTTAAGTTGGTAAGGGAAAACGGTTTTAATATCGAAGAAGAAACATATGGACAGTTTCTGATGTATCTAATTGATTTTGGTATGGTTGAAGAGTTCTTTTTCTTCCATGAACTAATCAAACATGAGAATCCTGATTCACTTCCACGCTTAGCTTATTATGAAATGCTGCTATGGATAAGAGTCAATAATGAAGAAAAAATACAAGAACATTGTCATTCTATTGTGGCTGATGATGCTGAAGAGAAATCTTATCTTCGAGGTATTTTCTTCACATCCCCATTCTTTACTTGTTTCCTTTGTTTTGCAACATTTATTCAGAAGTGAGGCTATTTCACGTCTTTTTCATCATGTTGTGACAGTTGTTTTATGCTAGCACAAATCTTATCATTTTAGTTTCTTTTCAGTTTTTGCTTTCATTTTGTTTTTCTTTGAGTTCAATGATTTCGCTTTGTTGTTTCCCATGGCGTGGATGGGGAGAAGATGGGCCAGGCTGTACATTTTTAATATTGAGTTGTTGCATTTGTTCATTGCCAATGTTCTATTTTCAGATACGCGTGTTTCATTTTATTGGAGGGAATTGAAGACCTTCCGATCTTGTTAAACAATAGGACTTTTCTACTTCCTCATATTTTTCCGTAATTATCCCGAGGCTTAGAAGTCACAGGGGTTATATGGTTTTTATGTTAAACCAACATTCAAGTGGTATTTGGCCAAATTCCAGTTGCAACTTGTTTACAAGACCTTGAAGTTGCATATGTTTTCAGCCTTACTTTATTATTATTATTATTATTATTTTTTTGACTTTAGTTGGCACTTCTGTTGCAATTAAATACAATCTGCCAATCATATAAAAATTTTCTTTCGTCTTAAAGCTGTATGTATCTGGATATGATGACTGTTCATCCTTTGAAATGAATACAATCTCATTATTGTGTTTACTTTGCTGATGGGGTCGATATATTTCGCATATTGATGAAAAATGACCTTAAGTTTTTTACTATGGTGTATGTTCCCTACTTCTAGTGACACGTGTATACTTAATTTTCCTTCAAAATTCAAGATCTCAATGTGTTTTTAAATTTGGAATTGGAAATCCAAATGATATGGTGGAAGCTATGATCTTTAATACATTCCTGTATCCATGATTTGGTAACAGTTCTGACTTATTGACTAATCTGCAAGTAGTTATTCAAATCTTAGTCTTGCTATGCTGCAGAATGCTTGCTGCCGGCATTGGCTGAAGGTGATCGCAAGCAAGAGTTTTTGATGCTACTGGAAACTCTCGACATAACTAAGGTTACGTCAGTTGCATCTTTAGAGAGTATCTTCAGGTCTTTGGGGAAGCTTTCGCTGGAACTTTATGCAGAAAGACTTCTGCTGGTTCTGAAAAGAAGTGGTTAGTATACAAACAATGATAAGTTTTTAATTTTCACGAGAAATAATTTCATTTAACATTACAAGTGTTTTGTGTGTCTCTTTAATCATTGTGGAACATTGTGCCTATTGCTAAACCATACGTCTAAGGTATCAACTGTATGGTTTCTTGAACTTGCTTGTTCGTGTATACCTGAAGCAGCCTATTTGAGATATCTAGGGCTTGAAATGGTGTGCTTTGGTCTGTATACATATACTTGCTAACATGCAGATGTGCTATTTGTTGTCAAGTGCAGATACCAGAGCTGGAAACATCTCAAACTCCATCTGCGAATATGCACTTAACCTACCTAATTTAGCGGTGAGGAACTTCTCATGAATGCTCCTGGTAAAGTCCTTGAGTCTGTAGTTTTTGAGGTGGTTCTGCTTTACAGCAGTTCACTCTTTCATGAAGCATAAATGTCTTGGGGGAGTCTTTGAAATCACAACAGAATATTGATTGTACTATTGCCTCCATTTTTGTCTAATTTAGTTTTAGTCAACTCCAGGGATAAAACTTCAAAATATAGTATGTCGGATGGAGCAACTACTAGAGCCTAGATCATATGTGCCAATTGCCTTTCATGTATGCTGCCTCTGTACATGTTAGTGAGGAACCATGTTTACCTGTTGATGTAAAACGAAAAAAAATATTTAGTATTGCAGTGGACTGATAGATAGCGGTGGCTAGGGACGCAAATGGGCAGGTGGGGCCGGGTTCAAAATGGGTTAAGAAAAGGATGGGATCTGGCTTAGGTTGAACCAGGTCCCCGTGGACCCAATACGAAAATAAAAGTATTTCATGTTGCTGAACTAATCATTTAATTTCAAAGATTTTAGTGACTATAAATACCTTTTAGCCTATATTGTTGCAAGCCAAATGAAATTGTTTAGACATTTTTTTATGTATTCACTGGGTTAAATGTCTACGAGTGTTGTGGTAAGTTTACACTTTCACATGTCAGTTGGAGTATTTGGGGGATATTTTTTCACATTTTTCATGTCTGTGTAACTTTTATCTTCTTAGAATGGTTCTAGTTAATTTGTATATTTATATGTGATTTCGACTCTTTCTAGATATTCAATTCACTTTTGCATGCTCATAGATCATTAGACATCTTGTAGGATATTTTGATGATTTTCCACCTTAACATCTTGTTTTTAGGCATTTAGGCCATAATCATCATTTTGTATGTTGAATACCAATGTGTTGTGTAACTTGTGTTCTAGTCACTATAAGTGCTTGTATTTATTTTCAATAGTAAAGAAAAATAGAAGATATATTTTCTAAAATCATTTAATTTTTTGTTAGACCCAGATGTATCCAGTTTGGACTCATTTCAGATCTAGGATCCAGTCATACCTAGTAGAAGCCAGTCCAGCCCAATCTAGAAAGCATGTGACCACTGGTGGTAGCTTGCTTGATTCAGCTGTAGAGAACTTCTATCCCAAGCAAAAACCAACTGAGACAATGTAGATTTTGCCTTTGAACCACCATTTTGGGAGTGATATTTTTATTATTCATGAGATAGTTTGCTTCCAATATTTACGGTTCATCTCCTATTTCCAGGACATCCTAACCAAAGCAGTTGACTTTTTTTTGCACAATCATTATTTATCTTGTTGTGTGTGGCACATCAACTTCTCATTTTGGTCTGGGAACTGCTATTTTTTTTCTTAATTGTGTGTAGTCTCTCTAGTTATTGATACACAGACCTGACTACATACTTGGTATCTCTGAAAGGTTTTGTATGGAGGCACACTTTTCCTAATTGATTTTTCCTCTTTGTTCGGCCATCTTGCCATCTGTTGGATGAGAAGGTTGAAGATATCATCATGAGATTCCAAACATTACACAATAAGTTAGAGGTGTTGCCCACTTCAGTACAATATGAGAAGCTCGTTAGATACTGTTGTGAATTCCTCAAGGTATGTGCACATTTGATTATTTTAATTTATCTGATTCCTACCAGGAAAAAAACTCCCAAGCGACGCAAACCTCGCTTGGTGGTAGGCTTCTTATGAAGAACGCATACCTCTTATCTTTTGATATTTAAGTTTCTCAACTAGTGTATGCTGCGAAATATTGTTTAGGTACATGAGGCGCTCTACGTAGTTGCCGAGGCATTCAAATCTGGTGTTGCTTTATCGATAGAGATATTTCATTCAATATTAGATGCTTGTGACCAGAGCTGCGAATTTAATCTGGTATCCAACTTTTCTCTCTGTCTCTATAGATAATTCTTGGATTGGATCCATAACGATGCATCATTTTTCCTTTTCAACTAAAGAGTTTGTGTAAGTCACTGATTGAGTGAAGCATCCATAATTATATATGACCAAGTTGAGTATTTTGCGTATTGAGCATTTGGTAAGTGTTTCTTTAATTATTTGCTGTCATATTCAATTTTCTTATTAATGTAATATTTACCATTATTTAGTTGATGAAAAGAAGTATAAAAAAAAAGTGAAACCAATGCCAAATTTAATGAAAAATATTTCAGTAGCCTGAATATGGGTTTAAGATATACGGAGACTTGGTTTATTGCATAAATCCCTCAAATCAACATCATCCGAACAAAAAAACTATGGGTGAACTCAAGAAAAAATTCTCTCCTGTCTAGTTTGATTTGGGATTAGGAGCTTTAAGTGAACTTCAATCAAACTTAATTACATTGTTTACTCTATAATATGATGCAAAATCTTGAATTCTCATTGTGAAAATTGGAAGTTACTCAAGGAGTTCACAGAGGATCTTGAGCTTCAAAATTGATATTCTTAAGAGAGAAGGATAAAAGGAACATTCTCCACTTAAGTATTTATAAGCGATTGACCTGCTTGCCTACCATATTATTAATCATGAATTTGTTCCTTTTTTCCCTTTGCTTGTAGTTTTCCTACATTGAATTTGTGTGTCATGTTATTTTGTGGAATTTCAATTGTGCAGCCAGGTTATTGATTTTTAGATGATATTGATGTGATTTCTTTCAATTCTTAGGTTCATCAAATCAATTCAACAATATCTTGCTACAATGTGAAACCAAATAATGAGACCGTCAGGAGGATGATACTTCTATGCGTGAAGATGAAAGATGTAAGTCTCTTGATTTGGTCTATTAAGCTTAATGTGTGACAGCTTCTATTTTATAATTTTTTCACTATTTGAATGCAGTTTGTAGGAGCATATGGATTGATCAATGATCTGGAAAGAATGAACTTGACGCCAACAGCTAGCATGTACAACTGTATACTGTCTGGATATTTCCGTGAGGTTGCATAGTTTCTTGAATGCAGTGGCGTTTTATTCTTGCTGAGTAGTGTATCTGATTATTGTGTTACTGTGATTGCATGGCCTATTGACTGAGAATTGGGACAAATTGTCAATGCAACTATGTTTGTCATTTTGAGGCAGTTCAATCTATTTTCACATTCTGTCAAATATTTTGAGTATGCTCTCTGTGCTTCTCAGTTATGAATATAATATTGGTCAAACAGGAACACCTACTGGAAAGATATGTGCCTTTGGTTTTTTCTGGAGTGCTTGCCTAGGTGATATTTATGTATTCTTAATGAAACTTAGCGCAATGAATATATATGCTAAGTTGTGTTTCCATTCAGCTGTAATTTCTGTTAATATCCTGTTTAGGTGTGCTCTAGTACTTGCTCATTCCACGTTGAAATATTTTTGTGGATTTGATGTCTCAGTATCTTTTAGGAGATTATTGACCTCTAGCATTGTGCTTTCTGAACATTATGTTTACTCTGAAAGAAAGTGCAAATGGTGTAAAATTTTGGCTTTACAGTACAGTATTGGTATTGTAGTGAATCAAACAAGTAATTTTATTAGGTTTAGTTTGGTGAAGATACTGAAGAGATGAATTCTTAAAAATCTAAGTAATTTCTGATGAAAACTATGCTAGGTTGACTGGCACAGGTCGGGGATATTATATTAATCAAGATATAACAATCTTCTTTTAATCATAATATTTGAAGGGATATCAAGTTTTAGGAAGCAGTTACTTCGATTACCCAATAAGATATTCTAATTTGGCTGTATGCCACATTGATAAAAAAAATTGTAGAACTGATAAGGATCATTCATGCATCCATGATCTGACCTGAGTGTGTGTCTGTTTTGCTTCTTGTGCCATATTTTGTTAATGATAAACTGAGTGCCAGGTTCTTTTGCTTATACAATTTTGATGCACTAGGATTTTGCAAAGTTTTACCTTGATAATTATGGAGAAGTTTTGGTGGCTTACATGAGGAACTGTCTGTGCAGGGTTCTGCTTCTAGTTGTTGCATATTTTGTTATTGACTTTCTGTGTTACTGAATCTTGCAGAAAGACATTCAGAGTGCTAGGAATGTTCTCAAACAGATGGCAGATGCAGACGTGAAACCTGACACTCTGACTTACAGCTGTCTCATAGCAAACAGCCACTGTGAGAAGGATATAATTAAGGTTGTCTACAATTTAGTGTAGGTCATAAATCAGTTCATCAATAAGCTACGCATCAATGAGATAGAATGAGGGGTCATATAACAGATAACAGCTTCACTGTTTAGAACTGATCACATAAAATGGGTATTCTTTCATGTCAATAATGGTTTGGTTAAGCTAAAGCTTGAGCATTAAGTTTGACATTCCGTTCTGCTTTTTGCAACATTGCATTCACATTATATTATCACATATGGATCTTCAAACATTGAACTTGACTAAGAGGGCCCTATCACTTTGAGTAGTAACTTTACATGTTATCAAACAAGCTGAAACTATTAGTCACTGTCTGTGCTTAGTTTCAAGTGCTAAATTGTGTTATCAAGCACCCTTCAATGAACTTGGTAAGATAGCCTCAGTTGATATGAATTTTTTTCCATCTACAATATTCTCCTTGAAAACTAGCTCTGCGTTGAATCCCTCATGAAAATAATCTCTGCTGCGATTTGCATGATTTACAGTCTCATTTCTGATAGTTGTTATGTGGTGATCTGCTTGTAGTTCTGTAATGACATGAGGAACTCGGGAGTTCAACCCACAAAACAGGTTTTCATGGCCCTTATAAATGCTTATGCTTCCTGTGGACTATTTGAAAAGGCTAAACAGGTATGAATTTGTGTAATTCTTTTGGTCTCTGCTTCAGCTACTCCTCAAAGGAGAAAGTTCTCCTGCACATCTTGTTGTTGACCAAATAATTGTGATCAGGCTAGGCTGGAGGCAGTGTCTCTTCTTCTACTTCTGTAATACGATACTGTTGATCACTGTGCAGGTAATCTTGGATAAACGAATACCAGTAAAGTACTTGAATGACATCAAGAGTGTGCTCATTGGAGCTCTTGCTTCAAATGGGCAGTTATCTGGTGCTCTTGAATTATATGAAGAAATCAAGGCAGCCAAGTCCGATCTAGATCCCAAAGCTATTAAAAGCCTTATTGTAAGTTAATGCTGCCTGCTTGATGATTCCACTGACATTTTGAATGAGCTCATAAATCTTAATGCTTCCTAATCTTGCAGGAACATTTTCAATCTGAAGGAGAATTGAATAAATCGCTTCAGTTGCTTGAGGAATTAAACAACTCACCTTACTGGATTCATGCCTGCTTCAGCATCATCTCATATTGTGTTCAACATGAGAATTTGAGGTTCTTTTGCTCGATGGCCTGTGTTCATGACATTTATTTACGTAATTCTGCTGGTTAAGGTTATCTTTTTTTGTTTCAGATCGACCGTTGATTTACTCAAGAAACTGAAGAATAAGTTCATAAATGCTGAAGTTGACCCAGAAACGCTGTTTGATGAGGTACTGGCATTGCTTATCCCCCTTCATTTAGCAAGAACTAGATCATTGAACTATAATTGCTGGTGCAACTCTTGTTTACGGCTGAAAATGTTTACCACCTCCATTATTTGAGAAATTCTTTCTGACTTAATTGCATATGACCTTATCTTTTTTGCTTAATTATTGAGTAGGTATTCTGCTTATATGCTGAGAAAGAGTCAACAGGCATGCAGTTTGGCCTCGATTTACTTCAAGCTGTCAAAGAAGAACTTGGTGTTCAACTTTCCCGGAAAAGTCTCGATTTTCTCCTTAGCGCTTGCGTGAATGCAAAGGATTCCAAGGCTTCATTTGTGATTTGGAAAGAATATGAGACAGCTTGCCTGCCTTACAATGTTTTAAGTTACTTAAGGTAATACTGCTTGGTTCCTTTTTGTTGTTGCCAATTGTCATTGCCTCCAAGGCTCCAAGCTATCTTTGGAAAAGGTTTTAGTGCTAAAAGTAAAGGTCTTCCTTAAGCTATCACATGATTTAACAAAATGTAGGTCATGGCAACTGGATATTTTTGTTTCTTCACATAATTTTTGTTCCTTATACCATCGGTGTCCACTGTTGAAAAACGTGCAGGATGTATCAGGCTCTCTTAGCTTCAGGAGATAGACAATCTGCAGCAAAAATACTAAGTAAGATGCCGAAAGACGATCCCCATGTGCGTTGTGTCGCGAAAGCATGCGAAAACACGTATATCAAATCCCCAGCTGTTGAAAAAAAGAAAAGAAAGGCACTGGTGGCAACGCTGGGACTATTAGATGGGTTAGAAGCCTAAACTGAGTAATGAAAGACACAAACATCATTTGGTATTGGTGGTGTAAACTTGTGACGGGGTATCCTTTCTTGTATGCCAAATGTTTGTATCAGAGGCTTTCTTCTAATCCCACCTTGCTCTGATCTTTAATTTTGTCCTACAGTTAGCCAAATATTCTACCATTCGCTGCTTGTAATCGGCAAGTTTCAGATTGTTTCCCAGATTAGTAAGGCGTTGAGGTGAGTTTATAAACTCTTTGAATATCTTTATTTGATAGCTTAAGCGATGTTGTAAAATGTAAAGCATTCGGTATGTTTAAAAACAGGGTGAAATTACAATTAGCTCTCTTTCATTTGGTACAAGTACGAATATCTTTTTGTTATTTGAAAAATTACAAACACCCCTTTAAATAGAAAATAATTATGTAACCCTTAGATGGTGATGTGGACATTATTATTTTATCTTTGTTTATTTTTTTAAAAATAAAAAAAAATTGAAAAACTATAAAAAAAAAAAAAAGGGTTTGAGGGTGGGTAAAATAAATAATCTAGAAGAATGTTAGCTCATAAAAATATTTTAAAAAATTATAAAATATATATAAGATTATAGTTTATAATTCAAAAGGACTTTTGTGGTTAGTTTATCACAAAAATGGGATAAGAACTTAATGGAATTGACTCATTGTTAATTGAATGTTCAAATTAGGGGGTATTTGTAATTTTTCAAATATGAAAGTATTTGTAATTATGTTAAATTTCAGGAGAGGTGATTTTTTTTTTTTAAAAAAAAAAAAGATGTTTGGAGCATGAGCTTATGAACTCTTTTAAAAAAATTGGGATTTTTAAATTTATTTCCAAATTTTGAAAAAATTAAAAATTTGATATTCTAATATTTTTTTTAAGTTTAATGACTCTGTTTTATCTAAGTAAGTTAAATTTTTTTATTTTTAAGATAAATTTAATATTTGGTAAGCTCTAAAAAATATTTAAATGTATGACCTTATAAAATTTCTTAAATAAGTTGAAGGAAAGCATCTTTAATTCGCTGAAATTGGAAATAATAGTAATGGTAAATTAAAACAGATTTTTTTTAAATTTGTTATGATTATAAATTCTTTTAGAATTAGTAATTGATTATTAAATACTCCCTCGTAATAATTTATTATAGGGATATTTGTTAGATAATTTTTAATTATAAAAATATTTATAATTTTTTAAAAAATAAAAAATACTTCTAGTTATTGCAAATTTGAGCCAGGTGTGATTTTAGCCACATTGTAAAGTGGGTTTTTGGCTTGCATTTGAGTTGAGAGGAGAGGATACTCCTTATATATGAGTTTGGCGATTTTAATATTTGGAAATCTGCCATAGTGCTCGGAGATAACAGCAACATATTTAACTCCTCTAAAATTATCAATAATGAAAGAACTCCTCAAATGAATTAACCCAATCTTTCCCATTATAGTTCATTATATATCTTCACAGCTCAGTATAATTTTCTTGCAGATTCAAATCCTGCTCTAGTCAGAACGAATTAGCAACGAGAATTGCCTGTCTGCAGCGCGCCTTCGCCTGTTCCAGCCTCTCATTCATAGTTTCTTCTTTCACAGCAGCTTTAACCATAGCCAAATCCATTTCCATCAGCTTCAAAACTCTGCACAACTCAGTTACCATTCTCTCCTCAACTTTCCCTTCATCTCTCAGCACTTCCGCCTCCTCTCTCGCCCTCTCCGCCACGATTTCCCCCGCCGTCGCCAACAGCGCCGCCGACCCAAACTCCCTCTCCATCAACTCCACCAGCTTCTCCAGAAAATCCATTATCGCATACCCTGTCGGCTTCTCCAGTGGAATGGGCTTCGTCCGCTTCCACCCTATCTCAAAATTCGGTGGCTCCGGCTTCACCAGCCCTGTTCTTGATTTTCTGTCACGAATTATTTCTGACCTTCTCCGTTTCTCAATTGGGAACTTGTCTGCACTGACGGTTGTTTCTAAGCCTGGGTTAGGAAATTCAGGTTGTTGAGGATTCGAGTTTGAGGTGCATTTGAGTGGGAAGTGGTTTGGTCGTGAGATGAGATGAAGAAAATGTAATGGTGGATTTGGATTTTGATTTTGGTTTTGGGAGGGGATGATGGTGAGATGCAAAGGACGTGGGAGTGGGAGGAATTGGAGGATATTGGAAGCCATGATGTGG